>NW_013665612.1:1648172-1684750 GCF_000517525.1 Limulus polyphemus
AGCTTTTAAGATCTTGGGCTCAAAGTTTCAAAACTTGTTCAATCTGTAACAAAACTCAGGAAGTGTAATATTTCAGTGTTTCTTGAAATATGTATAACAACAGTTAAACAAAGACCTTATTGCATATTAAAAAAAGTACACTGTCTTGATCTAAAGAAGAAACAACGGGTGTTTTTGTGCGCTTTACAGATGATAAATAGCCTGTTCCATTTTTCTTTTACAGTTAGTTTCATCACTCTTATTGATCATAATATTCAAAACAGTTGTTAATATTTTTCGAATTATTATTACGCTAATGAAGATTATTCTGAGCTATTAGCATATTATTCCGATTTAAGGTTAATCTGGTCGAACTTCGCGAGATATTATTCAGATTACGGAATAAATTTGTAACAACAAGGATGCCCCAAAAATTATTCAATGCAATCTGATCATTAGGTTTTAGTTTTATGTAGTTATCGTTATTCTGTTCTGATGTTCTGTTTCATAACAATAACGATTTCTTGACATTTTGGTTTACACGAATGACTTCATTAACGTACACTTTAATTTCAAATTATTCCAATTCTCATCTACACAGCTAGCTTACTTTGGACAAGAAGTTAATAAATTGTATTCAAAGCATGTAAAAATAGCACATTAAAGGGAAGTGACATAGAAGGGAAATTCGAATAAAAGAAATTTCAGAAAACAAAATTATGGATAGATGATGATGAAGAAGAAGATGTCAAGAGACAAGATGGGAGAAGAGCAATATATCCATTTGGAATTAAATCAAATATTAAGTTTTGTTCTGTTTGTAATTAAGCATAAAGCTACACAATGGGCTACCTGTACTCAGCCCACCAGCGCTGTGCCACTGGTGTGTGTGTGGGCAAATATTAAGACTTCGTAAGTAGTAAAAAAAACACTCGAGCAATTTTCCTACAAGGCATTTAGTAAAATATTATATTCTGCATAAAAATAAGTGTCAGTTATTATATAAATGCCAGTTAATCTAAAAATTAATATTTTTGTAATCTTAATTTTGTATTGAATTTTGCTACGCCTATTTGTGATAATGAAGAGCAGAAATAACGTTATAAATTAATGATATGTTTGTATTTTCTCTTATATCTAGTTATCCATAATAAAAATGAACTTATAATTAATACAACATTAAAATAATTAATAGCTTAATCCACACAGCCCCCTCCCCCCAGTGGCACAGCGGTATGTCTGAAAACTTGCAACGCTAGAACCCGGGTTTCGGTACCCGTTGTGGGCAGAGTATAGATAGCCCTTGTGTAGCTTTGTGCATAATTAAAAAACAAAACAATCCAAACAGGAAATGTTTAAATTTAATCAAAACTTAAATTCATAAAATTGGACAATTCTTCTAATGCTAAAAATATCCAATTTTTTACAGCGAAACATATCAAAGTTGACAAGTTATAAAGGTACTATTTATTCGTAATCAATATAAGGTATTGAGAAAAACGTAAAAAACAAATATATAATTTGTTTACGTTAACACCGTTAGATGGAGGTTTATATTGCTGATTCCCAGTGCACGTGCACGTTTACTGTTTCTATTTTGTGTGTGTAGAAAACTGAACACTAAGTTTGACAATAAACATGTGATGTAAGTTGCACTGATACTACTGCATGCTTAAAGTAAAATATAATTATTGTGTTTCAAGGTCATCCTGCAGCGTCATCTATGGTCGTTTTCCTTTCATAAGTGTTTTTCGCTCACGCTTTTATACATCTACACCAACTGGCAAAGCTGTACGTTGTAAAGTTGTTATTGATAACTTCTGATGAAAGTTAGTTACCGACATCGATCAGAACTTAAAACTAACCCAGTAAATAATGTAGCTAATTTACTATACCGGTCTGACTAGTGTTAAGCAATGCCACAAAAAAAAACAAAAAAAAACTCATAGGTGATTGTCTAACCTCCTAAATATTTATACCGAAACTTATTTCCTGTCAGCCCTGTGCATACGTTAATAATACGATGCATACATTTAATTAATTTAACACATATTACTAATTATAGAAAAATGTTTCACGATATTTCCCAAACCATGAAATGTACTTTTCTTTCGTGCAACTAAGTATAAATAACCTTTGTGATCCTGTTAAAATAAGATGAATATTATTTATTAATTATTTTACATAGTTATTAGAGGAATAACCGATAAAGGATCTCAGCTCCGTGTAATTAGAAAATCTTTTAGGGATTTAATTCGACCTTGTGCTTCCAGTTTCACTTACGAACGCGTTTCTTTGTTGTTACGCGCAAAGACATACAATGGGCTATCTGTACTTTGCCCTCCTCGAGGAATTGAGCCCTTAATTTTAGAGTTGGAAGTTCGTAAACTTACGCCTGACCCACCGAGTGACTTTGGATTTGTTTGTTTGTTTGTTTTTTGTACTTTGCGCAAAGCTACACCAGGACTATCTGCGCTAGCCGTCCCTAATTTAGTAGTGTAAGAGTAGAGAGAAGGCAGCTAGTCATCACCACCCACCGCCAACTCTTGGGCTACTCTTTTACCAACGAATAGTGGGATTGACCGTCACATTATAACGCCCCCACGGGTGAAAGGGCAAGCATGTTTGGTGTGACGGGGATTCGAACTTGCGACCCGCATATTGCGGGTCGAGCGCCCTAACCACCTGGCTATGCCGGGCGGTGACTTTGAAAAGTAATTAGTTAGGAGCTTTAACTTAATTGGATATTTACTGGCATGTTATACAGTGGTTAAATTAAGGCAATGTTTTCTTTTTGTTATTAATATCTTTGTACATGTATATTTGGTTAAAATCGTCATTAAAAATAAAGATTATACAGAATAACATGTTTAAGAAGGTCGTTAGGATTTTTGGGAGATCTATCCTTAAGGAAAATATGCTGTTCTTATATTCACGTGCTTCAAAATATTAGAAAATAAAGCATAGACACGACAATTGTTACATAGTAATTAATTATTATGTCCCAGTTGTACTTTATCTACAATTAAAATATATATGAGCATTAATATTACTTAATATTAAGTCAGGAGTGAAAAAATGAGAAAATTAATTCAAGATTTTTTTCACACGTTTCAGAAATAATACATTTGAGAGGATATATTATGCTAACTTGTCATACCTAATATTCATATAAGTGGTCATTCTTTAGTTGAAGATGAGTTTGCGTGTATATGAACATCTTAAGGATACATTGTGAAATGTAATTTTATAAGGACATTCACTAGACAAAACAGTAAATGTATATTTTGTTTTGCAGAACTTACTATAAGTATGTGTGTACTTATATATATGTATACAGATGGTTGAGCACGTTATATAATTTTTTTTTAAATAAGTAAACCAACAAGTCATTTGACAATCACGGCCGATATAATGCAGCTATGTAGCGGCTTGTATTAAAATTACATTTTAACATTGTTTGTGATTTTGTAACTAGTGTATGCTATTGAAAATTAATCGCTTTTGGAAAAGATATGTGACACCACTTTCTCACGCAAAATATTTGTCTCAGATAATAAAGACGCGATTGGGTCGGGGAATTCTAACTTTATAGACGAGGATATTCCTTGTACTTAATGACATTGGAAAAAAAAAATATGGATGAACTTGGGATAACTAGGACCACCCAGAAAGAGATCTGCAATAAGTCACACCCCAGTAAATAAAATGTAGTAAATAAAAAGTGGCGTCTTGTACCAGGTGAGACTCCATAACACTAAAATGAGTAGCATAACCCATCCACGTGGCCCAGGTAACAGAACATAACATCAGAAAAAACAACACAAGTCAAGTGTACAGTGGCTACTTCCACGACAAAAGCTATCCATTCAACCGTCACATATCTCAAGCAGCTTAAGAATGAAAAGGTTATTCATGCTGTTCTATAAGATGACTTATGAAAAGCATGTAGAATCAATGGTGTGCTTTTAACCTGACAGCCTTATATCGGAGCTTTTTGCGATGGAAATTTTACTTCAGGGCCAATTTCAAGGTACACGACCGTCATATAAAGCATAACCGGACATGGCGACATGGACAGTAATGACGTGGTGAGACTCTTAAAATCCTTTTAATATAACATACTCCATCTTGTATTTATTGTTCCAAAAAAAAAAAGGTAACATCTCTTACTGTAATAATTAAAACAAATGACTAAAAATTTAAAGAAATAGGTAAAAGGTGCTTGGATTATTTTGTATACCTTTTTACATCTTGACAAACATTTAATGACATCAATTTGATAAAGTAAATGCCTAATGTTGAAGACCACATGATAGACTGGAAGTCTGTCAATGTTCGTTTGTTTATAGTTAAGTACAAAGCTACACAAAGGGCTATCTGTGCTCTGCCCAACACGGGTATCGAAACCCGGTTTCTAGCGTTGTAAGCCCGCAGACATACCGCTGTGCCATTGGGGTGCGAAGTCTATCACATTAAAAAAAATTATCTAAGGAATTTATTCGCCTTAGTTGCCTAACTTTATCTACAATTTTAACTTGCAAAAGAGGGAATAGACTCCTATATTTTTTGTCCAAACATTATTAAGAAGAGAATTGGTTAAGCATTGTATTGAAAAGGTTAGTTGACCTAATTACTTGAGCTACGCAAACACACTAACAGAATGTCTTCAGTATTACCCACCAACATAACCATCTGCTAACGATATTAGTCAGCATTACCCACCACCATAACTATCTGCTAACGATATTAGTCAGTATTACCCACCAACATAACCATTTGCTAACGATATTAGTCAGTATTATCCACCAACATAACCATTTGCTAACGATATTATACAGTATTACCCACCAACATAACCATCTGCTAACGATATTAGTCAGTATTGCCCACCAACATAACCATCTGCTAACGATATTAGTCAGTATTACCAACCAACATAACCATTTGCTAACGATATTAGTCAGTATTACCCACCAACATAACCATTTGCTAACGATATTAGTCAGTATTACCCACCAACATAACTATCTGCTAACGATATTAGTCAGTATTACCCACCAACATAACCATTTGCTAACGATATTAGTCAGTATTGCCCACCAACATAACCATCTGCTAACGATATTAGTCAGTATTACCCACCAACATAACCATTTGCTAACGATATTAGTCAGTATTACCCACCAACATAACCATCTGCTAACGATATTAGTCAGTATTACCTATATAAGTAATTTATTTTTTATTTTATTGTAAATTGGATGAGCTGAATCAAACAAAAATCCAATTCTATTAACATAAATGCAAGTAATGTCTCTTCAGATTTCAAACCACTTAAAATTTAATAATGACAAGTAAACTAGTTAAAACATACACACAAACACATTCATTGAATACGTTTACATAACTTTTTTTTTTCGTATACTGAAGATTGAAACCAGTAGCATAAGAAAGTGTGAAGCAATACGTATCGGGAAAGAACAAAGCGGAGTTCTTGGTCATTTCTTGAATGGCAAGTTGTACTTGGCACATGTGTAACACTATTGTTTACCACGAGCATACAAACGACAAAGTCATTCACCATCATTCAGAATATACTAGTGAAAAATCACAGTAAATGGAATAAAATGTCAAAAGTCTTGATATTGGAGAAATTTGAACATAACGCGAGTCTGAAAATGGCACATAAATGTGTCAAAACTAAATTCTCCAGTATCAAACGTCTGGTATTTTGTTCCATCTACTATGGATTTTCACTGACTGCTATACAAGGTACGATCATTTTAATTACTACCATTGATACGAAAATAACGAAGGCATTTAATGTTATTCAGAACACATTCCCTTTTCAATACCTAGTTCGTGTTTGGTGCTGGAAATTAAGCAGCTCAGCATGAATTATGTGAATAGAGTTCGTAAGAGAGCCAGACATTGTAAAGAGAAAGTAGTAAAGGTATAAAAGGTCATCTTCTTTAATAATGAATAAAGTGTTGGAAATGCTCTAATTACATGAAATTTGTCTATATCATCAGAACAGTTTATTTCTTAGTCACTTTAGACGAGTTCTTCGGGGTGAATTAATCATTGAACTTATGGTCTTTGCCACACTCATAGTCAATGATTTCCTTTAGAATATATTTCCTGAAGTGTTTGGTTATTTAAATTTTCTTATAAAGTTTTCAGTTTAATAGAAGTAAAGTAGTTTTAGCCACTTTAAGAAAGTTGTTAGAAATGAGAGTAAGTTTTCTACTTACCCATACATGCATAA
This sequence comes from Limulus polyphemus, assembly GCF_000517525.1. NCBI lineage: Eukaryota > Metazoa > Arthropoda > Merostomata > Xiphosura > Limulidae > Limulus > Limulus polyphemus. Next base: position 1,654,423 of record NW_013665612.1, read on the forward strand.
ACACATAATAGACAAACGAATGTGTTTTATTCTATCAAAAATAGGCTGTTCTCGCCGTATGGAATATTTTATCATAAATTACGGTGTAGAATTATTTATAATATTAGAAATAGATTTCGATTCAGACATTATGCTTTTTTTATGCTCTGTAAAATTTTAGTTGGTTAAGATATTGGTTAAAAAAACAAGATTTTAAGAATTTATATATCAACTGGTAGACAACGTCCCCCTGTTGTTTAGGAACATCAGTACTTGTTTTGTCCATAGGCGGTAAAGAACGACGTGTGATAAACAGCTGATCTAATCATTCTAAAACAATTGTAACTGAAGAAAGGATTCGCGTGAACTTACAATATATCAAACTTTATAATTTTTTTACTTCTAGGAGTATAAGATTAGTCGTCATATCGTTGAGGATCGTATGGCTAAGGGTAATATAAATAATGACATTTAATATAAAGCTTGCTGATTTACTCAGTCCTTAGATTTAGAAGGAGAGAATTATGAGCATGGATTGAAGAAACATCTATCAAATTATCTAAGTTTCCACTAAGTTTCTTATTTTAGTACGAGATCTTCCATGTAAATCGCAAAAGCATAAGATGATTGAAGATATTATTTCCAACCACATAGTATAACTAAAATCAGGATTTCCTCTTCAAAGAAATGATTAATCTAAATTATTATTCCAGAAGTGGATCAAGTTAGTGATAATCTAGTAATACAATAAAGACTGTTATGTTTACCAGATTGGCAAGGTTGATACCTCTACAATTAAAAGCATAATGTTTTTAATGATGCCATTAAGAAGATTTAGGGAAATTCATTTTTTAGAAACACTATTTCAGCTCTTCCATACTGAAAAGTGCTTAAACATTTATAGGACAGCTTCACTGAGCCGCAGCTCCTAAAATATACAATTCAGACTTCATTTATTCTTCAAAAAAGGCTAAACTTTATAATGAAGATTTTTCATAAATATGTGAATGGCTCGTGTTAGAAAAACATGTAGGTTCAAAAAGTCTTGATAGAAATGCATAAAAACCCTATAACCCGAGCGCTTACAAAAGATGGACCTTTCTTCTTCAGGGTCAAACTGGGAATGGTTGTGTGTAATCAAATGAGTGTTATATAAAAAGGGAGTTTAATGACGTCATCATGGTCATCTGGTTTTCCAGAAAATGTTTAGTCTATTTCTCTATGTACTGTAGTAAGCATCATATTTCCGGCACAGTGTGGCCGATGGCAAAAGTGTAAGTGAAAAGGTGTTATGGATGTTTTACTTTAGAAATGGATAAATTTATGTATATTTAAAACTATACTTAAGTGTTTAGGTAAAATAAAGGTGACACCTGGAAACTGATTAAAAATGATATGTTATGCTATTTAATTTATAAAAACATGTATCGAAAATGATCTTAAATAAATAGTAAGTTTCAAAATAATTACTAAAAGAGGTATTTTACGTATTCTTCAACGATAATTTCATATAGCCTATAAGTTTTTATACGTAAATATTCTAAATAAGATACGGTTTATATTCAACAATCCAACAGAATTTGCAATTTGTAGAAAACTTAACAAACTATTTTATTTTAAAACTTCTAACAAATATATATATTCTATCAAAGAGATGTAAGCCAAGTCATAATTTTCATAATGAAATTGTGTATAGTGCATTTTGATCATTGGAAAATTGAACTTAAAAATAAATGTTTAATAATCTACTATTTACCCTTCTTAGAATTTCCAGGACTTTAACTCAACAAAGTTTTTTTCAAATTAAGTTCTTTCATTTTGCAACTTATGTGGTAGAATGATTGTAGTGATGTATGTGATATTAATATCAAAACTATTCCGGTTTGGTATGGGGATGTAAAAACTCAGATTCAGCATGGATAACATTAATCAGTTATTGTTCTTGTTTTCTCAATGCAAAACTACACAATGGGCTAGCTGTAATGTGTTCACCTGGGGGAACCGAACCTCGGATTTTAGCGATGTAACTTCATAAACTTACCCTGACCCACCGAGAGACTATTGATTAATATACGCCTTGCTTAGCTAATCATTAAGCTCTAAAATTACTGTTGCTTTTATATTTCAGTAGTTTGCGTCTGATTTTGTATTATTCACAGAAAGATATAATTTTCGTAGCTTTTCACGTTGTTCATTTTTTATTTTGGCAAAAATCAAGAAGCAATCAGTACTTGCCTAATATATCTTTCATTATAACACACTTTTAACACTTAACCTTTCGCACGGAAAATTATATGCTTTTATTATTTCCTGACAACTATTTTAAAGTAGCACTTCAGTCTTTGGACACTGCCGTAACCATGGCAACCTTTAAAATTATACTACTTTTGTTTTCTGAATTGCAGATAGTTACAAGTACTGCGATCAATTTTGCACAGGCAGGTTTAAAAAGTGCATCCAAGTCCTCAATGCGGATAAATTCACCAATCAGAATTTACTGTACATTTATTAAATAAAATAAAAAAACCTTATTCTTGAGTACGTCTTGTGAAAAACAGTTGTGCTGAAGCCATAAGTTGCATTAAATGAAAAATTCAACCTCTAAAAAAATTTATTATCACCATTGACGTATTTTATTGCAAGCATAATGTTAAGGCTATATTATAACTGGTATATTACGTAATAATATATATATACAGTACTGCCATCATAGGAGGAAGAAATAAAAGTGTCATGAAGTGAAAAGTGTTAGGTTATCTCGCATTTTTGTGATATAAACATGTATTTCTTTATCAAGTATAACTAAAAGTTGAATATTAATTAAATTTATTTTTAAACCATCTTACTAGTTACAGCAAGGTTTAGTCGAGGGCATGTTGTATGACTTATAACAATGTATCTTAAGTCAACAACCTAATATGGATTCTAACGTATAAACTTAAATACAAGCTTAAGGCTTAACACACGCAAATATCACATGTTATTATACGATATATATATATATATATATAGCAGATAATATGTAACTCCCTTTACAATGTTCTGATTTTCTTATTGATATATTTGTCTAATCAAAGCCTTATTGACAACTGAAAACTCTAAAAGATCATCTGTTATGAGCAGTGTCGAATCATTCTTTCACACATCAGTGTATTATGTGCTGTTTTTCGTTATTTAAAAAATAATTAATCATAAAAATACATGCCATGTGGTATGTGACGCTACAGTTATCATGTTCTTTCAAAGACTGACACATCAAACAAAGGCTTGATTTTAATTATTAGTGAGCTACGTTGTGTTTATACCAAATCATCACCCAGTCTTTTAATTGACGAAACGCTTGTTTCTTTGTTATTAAGCACAAAGTTACAGAGATAGCTAACTGTGCTCTACCCATTCCGGGTATCGAAATACACAGACTTGTCACTGAGTCACCGGTGGGCCGAAAAACTTGAAAAAGTTATAAGTATTTTGATAGTTCAAATAATCTGTTATAAATATCATCATTTCCTCTGATAAGATGTTTTCACATGTAAAAATATAATGGATTTGAAACTAACATTCAAAATCCGTAAAATTAGTTACAATATGAACAGGCTATAAATTTACATCTTTATGTTACAAGTGTAGTTTTCAGTAGAACTTGAAAACTAAAAATAACAGAAGCTTTGCATGAAAGATATTCAAGTACATTTCAAAGGAAAACTAAAGGTTTTTATGCGGTTAACTTTTTCTTACTGCACATCTAAAACTAGAAAATCTATGTTTTGATAAGGAACACAAAATGCCTGCTAACATCAATAATAAACGTTGCACTGCATGTATTATTCGTTCATGTATACACATGGCTTTACGTTAGGCATCATAAACTTGACAGTATATCATTAACTTTCAATAAGAAACATGAAAAAATCGTATGTCATATTTTCTCAGTAAAGAGCTTGTCGCATGCTAAACTGGTTAAATTTTGTTAGATATTCTCTGGTACATTACTCCTAAATAGAATGAAGATAGATGAATTACTCATGATAAAACTATTGAATGGACAGTCTGAAAATCATCAAAACTAAACATGTTGAAACAAGTTCTCAAAACTTTAAGTTCAGTTTCATGACTACTGAATTGCACCATATGCGCTCGAGCGTTAAATGGCCAGGTCAGAGACCCTAGGATTCAGGAAAGATGTTCCTAACTTTCAGCTAACCAGAGGGAAGACAGTCAACCAGCCAGCAACATCCGCTGCCACAAGTGTTTTCTTTTCTGTTTTTGCGACTCTTTGAACAGAATAACGAGATTAACTTTTATAATGTTCACACAGCTGAAAGTGTGGCACCACGGTTCGATTCCTTGGTTCATCGATAAGTAGCACAGCTTACAATTTGCTACGCCCGGCCCTACGACCACAGAGATAGGCGCCATAGATACAAAAGCGTAACATTGTACTTACCATATAAGATGCACATTTTATCGCACTTTCTTTTAATCAATAACATTTTATCTCGGTGTGAATATAAGAACTGTTAATTCTTCATTCATATGTCTTTAAAACATATAAAAAATATGTTTTCCTATGACCCGCATATCGCTAGAAAAACTAGGATACTTCATTTGTTTTCTTTGTTGGTTGTTATGCCCTTCACACCATAACAACCAACTTATGTAAATAGTGTTGTGTTTATTGTGTCTTAGCTGGCCTGATGAGCTCTGGATTGAGCGGAACGCGTCGTCAGCAATGGATATAGTGAACATAGACTAGGGGATAAGATTACTATACACTCTTTTAATTATAATTAGTTGGTTGTTGGTTGTTAAGCACAAAGCTGCACAATGAATTATCTATGATCTGCTCACTACGGATATTGAAACCCGATTTTTAGCGTTATAAGCCCTAAGAATAATCGCTGGGCTCCCGGAGATGGAGGGCCAAGGGACGTTATGAAACCTCAAATGATACATCAGGACAAAAATCTGAGTTCAAAATTCTTTCTCTGTCATAACTACATAATACAAGGACATAATAATGGTTGTACTCATTAAAGTTATTTAGTTAACCCTTTTACATTTATATCTTATGAAAAAGTTAAGTACGTTTTATACCATTAGTGAGAAAAGAAAACTAAATAAAAATATTTGTGATCTCCTAATATCGTGAATATCATCATGGAGGAAAGGGTTAAAACATCATTTATATATCTAAGATGAATAATATATAAACTAAGAAAACTAGGAGATGAAAAGACAAAACAAATAAAACAAAACGGAGATCTGTAGAAGACCATTGGCTACGGTAAGAATAGATTTTCATTGACAAGGAAGTAATAGCCCTTTTTCTTTATCAAGAACAACTTCTTAGGTAAACCAATAGATAAAGTATCTGTCAGCTGTTCATCCACAAGATTTTCGACAAAAAATAAAACTTTGCATTCCCTTTTCAACATAGACATATATACACAAAGATAGAGAGTGTATAGGTTTCAGTACAGAAATATAGTCTTGAAATAAACTAACATCGAAAGCAGTGCAGTGAGCGTACACTAATGCACAAATATAAGTTTAATTTGCTGCGCCTATTTATGCAATGAACTGTATAACAAATAATGATAACAAAGTAAACAAAGAGCTAATTTTCTTAGATTAATAACATTATAAGGTGGAATATTTTCCAGGAATGGAGAATGAAGCGGGAAAATGCTCAAGGTATGCACAACGTCACATTCGTTTAGATAATGGCTGATAATACTACTGGTGTTGTAGATTTTATCTAATATACTTCTGGTTGCACGTCGTTCACTTAAACTCGCATACCACTAGCGACATATTCAATAGATGTCGTTTGTCTTTAAAGTTGAAAAGCCTTTTTTTTAATCCACATTTTCACTGAACTTATGGATATATCAGCAGAGTAACTTTCTTTTTAATCATGTATGAAATACTGCTTAAGTAAAGTATGATTAAAGTTACCGTTTTCGTCGGAACATGTAACATAACAACAGATGGAGTATTTAGTTTTTCAATTTTGGTGTGGATTATTCTATTTAGGAACGACAACGTTACTTGCTGAATGAGGAACGTCTAGCTTGGATACATGGCTATGAAGCCAGATATTTGTCTGATATTAATATGCTGGGCGAACGCATCTTCTTTAGGTGGAAGATTACAGAGTTGTTTGTTTTGTACGCTAACAAGTCTCTCAGCTTGTCCTGTATTGAGTGGCAGTCTTTGCGTCCGTACAGCAAGAGAACATACAGTTGAACGGCACTGATTGTATCTTCATTGCGTCCATACAGCAAGAGAACATACAGTTGAACTGCACTGATTGTATCTTCATTGCGTCCATACAGCAAGAGAACATACAGTTGAAGTGCACTGATTGTATCTTCATTGCGTCCATCCAGCAAGAGAACATACATTTGAAGTGCACTGATTGTATCTTCATTGCGTCCATCCAGCAAGAGAACATACAGTTGAAGTGCACTGATTGTATCTTCATTGCGTCCATACAGCAAGAGAACATACAGTTGAAGTGCACTGATTGTATCTTCATTGCGTCGATACAGCAAGAGAACATACAGTTGAACTGCACTGATGGTATCTTCATTGCGTCCATACAGCAAGAGAACATACAGTTGAACTGCACTGATGGTATCTTCTACAGCCAAGTGAAGATAAATTATTCTTTCCACCTGAGTGGTTTAGGTACAATGATACTTGTAGTGCTCTTATAGACAGTCTTAGGTTAAAGTTATAGGATTATTTTCAGTTAGAGTAAGAATACATTCTTAACAGAAACACACTCTTCTTTACTTTCTTTCATAATTTCTTAATAATAATTCATTTAAGTTGCTAGAACTCGAGATATCTAGTGGTGTAGGTTACTTCTCTTCCAATGCATATTTTGAAAAGAATAATCTTATGCATCGTAATAATTTGTGTTCTGACTATTAAATGATACAACAATGCACCATAAAAGTGCGAATACAACTTTCGTTAAATTTTGACTCAAAATATGTTCTCACCTATGGCTCACAATTAAATATGATAAAGCTCTAGATTATGTGATGGTGATGGGCTGTCTACTTACAAATATACATGTTAGAAACAGCGATAATTTGTAATAGGAAGTAGTAAACACGTTTTTACATGATACAACAATGCACCATAAAAGTGCGAATACAACTTTCGTTTAATTTTGACTCAAAATATGTTCTCACCTATGGCTCACAATTAAATATGATAAAGCTCTAGATTATGTGATGGTGATGGGCTGTCTACTTACAAATATACATGTTAGAAGACAGCGATAATTTGTAATAGGAAGTAGTAAACACGTTTTTACGTGATACAACAATAAAGTAATTTTAGACTAATTGGAACAAACACCTCATATTGTCATAGTGATTCTCTACATAACATTTGAATTTTAATATATATATATCTGTAACTTCTGTTAGTTCATAGCTTTAATCTTGATTCTTCTAAACGGCTTCTTTGACATTTTATTAAATTTCGCCTTATATGACCACTTCTTGTTGTTGACCTTTGATGACCTCTAATTGATACTGATACACATCTTAAAGCACTTAATATCTAGTTTGCAACTTTTGCTATTTTATGGCTTTAATCTGAAAGCTTTGAATGGTTATTTTTGGAATGATCTCTACTCGAGATCATATTTATATAACCATCATTTTCACCACTACTTAATTCCTTTAAGTCGCTACTCATGAGGTGTATGCTGAGACTAATTAGCTATAGCACTGTTAATCTGTGACACAGATGTCTATATACAAATAAGTGAAGTGACGAAATTCAACAAATGTCAGATTTACCCATGTGTTTATTATAAAATATTTACATTCTAATTCTATTTTTAGAATAGTTAGACTTAAACCTCAAATCCCTCTGTGGGTCAGCAATAAGCTTAAGGTCTTACAATGCTCAAATTCGAGTTCTATTCCACGCGCTGGATGAAGTGCATAAAGCTAATTGCGTAACTTTGCACTAAATCAGCAACAATAAAATGACAATAAACTTCAAGGCAAGTCTTTATTATGATAAGCCAGAAAACGAAGAAAACAGTTTTGTAGAATTTTATTCAAACACATTGCTTTCAAATTTCGAAATAAGCAACTGTATATTTTTCAGGTAAAGACAATTATTTTGGTGTACTTAAGTACAATACATTAGTTATTTAGTGTTTCACCTAATCAACTATTTATCCCACAGTAGAATGCTTACTGCGCTACGTATTCGTGTAAAAATGAAACATATGTCTTAGCTATTTCTATCTGTGTGTGCAAAGTAGAAAATAGATCAGTAAGACCCTGTAAACTTTACTTTATCAGTTAATAAAATCATAAAACTCAAAGTGTAATTAAAAACCATACTGTGACATTATTAAAAATAACATAGATTATAAACGATTGATCATAAATATATAATGAAACAACGTTTAAAAAATGATTTAGTAGAGTATATATATATATAGATATATATATGTATTTTCTTTAGGGTTGCACATTTGTCATAGGGGGTCCTTATGGAAATCACGTTGTAAGTCATTGTTATAACAATTTACAAATAACTATTAACTATCCATACTTACACATTTAAGAAAAATAATAATAATCATATACACAAAGCTTCTTACCAAATACATGCTTAAATATTTTATGTTGATTCTAATTAATATTTAAGCCTGGGCAGGTGATAATTTTGGACTATCCTCATTACAGCTTTGTTGGGATGGTGTTCGACCATCAGGAAAAAGAGGTTCCAGTTTTCTCGGTGCTGCAGGATGGTACTGAGGTTTAGCCTTCGTCTTGTTGCCCTGTTGTAGGTCAGACACCTCAGACAAGATACGTTGTCTCGTCTTCAGCTTGGAAAGAACTTTTTCTGCGCTACTATGCAAAATGGTGGAATAGCTTTCGTTTTGGGACAATCGCTGCTTCATTTTTTTATTATGATGGACTTCATCTTTTGATTCAGAAGGCTTACCTGAATTATTATCTCTAAAATCGCTTAAAGCAGACTCCTCTTCTATATTCATCCTTTTCTTGTCTTTGCTCGAGAAGCGACATTGAGTGGTCAAGTCGTTTTGTCCACTGTCCACCTTCAAATCGTTGTCGGAGTGTGATCTACGAATAATATGTGTTTTTACACGTGTTTGAGTTATCTCTCGAACAGGAAAACTAGAAATAGAGTTTTCACTTAGTTGAGAAATTTTGCCATCTACAACTTCCCTACTAATTGTATCGTAATTAGAATAAATATCATAGTTTTCTTTACTTGTTATTGTCAGAGCTGGCTGTCTTTTCAGCATGTGTGGTTCCCTTGGTGGTAGATAATGTTTGTCAAACGAGTTGCGATGGCGTCGTTGATGTTGTTGTGAAGAAGAACGACTTCTACTCATTTCCTTTTAACGGATACAGTTGTTTGTTCCAACTTGATGAAGAGATCGTAGTTTTGTTATTTGGTATCCCAACAAAATTGTATTTCACAAAATTCATACCTGTTTTTGACGCATAATGATATATTAGTCGTTCATTTATGCACAATATATAAAACCCTTTGATAGTCAGTAGGACACAAGAACGTTCCCGTCATCCTCTTCTTTCACTACAGACTATTGACAAAAGCAACGTTGGGAGCTACCTGTTATTGATTCACTGGTACCACTTTAAAGAGAAAAACGTCACTCAATATTGTATCTTTCCGTGCAACATACACATATACCCTTTCTCATACCTTTATTGCCTGGTGTTATATGCTTCGACAATGAAGCGTGTTTTCTCATTTCCAGCAGGTATCGGCCATATTGTTAGGAAGCTGTGAGCAATTAACACATAAAAAGGTTCACACCTGTATAAGTAAACTAGGCAAAAATAAATAAATGCAATCATTCATTTTCTAAGCTGAATATAATAGTTTATGGAAACATAAAAAAAAACACTTCTGGCTGAAGCGAATTTTAAAGTTATATGCATCAACGTTGTGGAGTGAAAAAATATATGTAAGCTAAAGATCAGACCATGACCCGTCTTTAGTAAATTTAAGATTTCTATGTGAAACAAACTATAATGCTTTGAATATACAAATGAAAAAAGTTACATTTCATGTGCTTACAGATAAGCTCCAACTCTTTCTATTGTCTGATTGTTCAAATAGTATAAAACAACTCCATACTAAAAACGAACATTAAAGCAAATAAATCAAAGATATCTACACTTTAAAGAAGGTGTATGTATGTATCTCTATTTGTTTGTGACTGAAATGTTTCAACTTCCCGATCTCTAATCATCATGAAACTTTCAGGGGCCCGTGTTTTTGCTTCAGAGGGATTTAAAACTCCAAACGTTATTACTTTAACGAGTTTGATAATCATTTGTCGCACGGTGGGACAGCGGTAAGTTTACGGACTTACAATGCTATAATCCGGGGTTCAATTCCCCGAGGTAGACACAATAGATAGCCCAATGTGGCTTTGCTCTAAAATAAAAAACAAAGAAACAGCCATTTCAATCAGTCTTACAGTGTCTTTAAAGTCCCCTAGTGAGTTAGCGTTAAGTTCATGGAATTGCAACACTAAAGGTAGGGGTTCATTTTGCTGCTGTAGGCAGAACGTGGATAGCTCATTGTGTAGTTTTGCACTAAAAATACGAAGTCACAAAACACTTATAAAGCATAGGAAGTACACGAATATCAATTCTCATAATACCACTAATTGGGTCTCAGTACAAATCGAAAACCATATAAAGTGATATTTGTGATAAAAAGGTAAAGAATAAAGCTTTTCAAAAATAAGTTCTGTACCCCTATATTTCATATTAAACTTTCAGTACTTGCTTGATCCTCCTCATACTTTAATAGCCTCTGCAAGGCGACGTGACATGCTGTCAATGAGGTTATTGATGTAATCCACTGTGATTTCATCCCAACTTGTCATTAGAAGGCGCTGCAACTCAGCTACAGTAGCTGGAGTAGGTTCGTGGTTAGCAGTTTTCCGGCTCAGTTCTGCCCGACAGCCCTCAATTGGATTACAATCTAGAGATTTTGCTGGCCATGGCAATCTTGTAACGTCCCCCTGGTCGAGATAATCCTGTATAATATGTGCACTGTGGGCAGTGGCATTGTCATCCTGGAACAGAAAATTGTTGCCAAACCCTGCCCTAGCATTTGGTAAAAATATCGTCTCTATGTGATGCCTGTAGGAGACGCCACTGACGTTACCGTGCAGTATATGAAGAGAAGATTTTCCACCGTGATAAATAGCTACCTAAACATGTACTTCACCACCTCTTGTGTGTTCCCTGTGGGAAAGACAGTCATCCGTCATCTGTTTTCCAGGCAAATGACGAACACGAGTCCTACCATCAGCTTTAACAAGCCAGAAACAGGACTCATCTGAAAAGATGACATGTCACCAGTGTCCTAACTATGTCCAAACAGTGTCATGCTGTCTTTCCCATGGTGACAGCAGTGAATTCTGGTTAATATCGGTTTGCAGGTAGCTCTTCTAGCAAAATAACTTTGTTTGGCCAGTCTCTTATTCCCTGTTCTGGATATCCTGTAATGATTGTGTTTATGTCATTCCTGTCGTAAGGTGTTGCACGACTTCTTTCGACCTTGACGTGTTAACTTGATCAAAACATGATCTTCTCCGGCAACAGTTTTTCGGGGTCTACCAGTAGACTTTCCTGGAACAACGTTACCTGTAACTTGATGACGTTTCAAGATTCTGGATACAGTACACTGTAGGTACCCTATTCTTCTGGCAATATCCATTTACTTCATATCATTTCTGGACAGGCGAAATATTTTACGCCCTATGACATCTGGCATGGGACGAAGCATGACATCAAGTACTGAGAAATTGTCTGAACAAAGCGTTGATCTGTTTTGAAAAGAATTATACCAAAAGCACACCCTTTTATACAAAACTGGTGTGTATGTGTGTTGTGACGAACAAATGCTCAAAACAGCTTACACAGACCAGAATAACAACTCGTACATGTTTGTCAGATCATACACTACTTTTTATGTTACTACTCGGCATTTACTCAGTAACTACTCCATGCATGTAGACAATATCATCAATATAGAACAGTATGCAAATGTTTTAGCTAAGACTGTGTATGAAAAAGTAAACACGTTGCCAAGACATCACAAAATATATCAGGAGAAAGGAAATTATAGTATGTACCAGCACATAATACATGCTTTTTTTTTTCAGAAAAGCTGTGTCGTTCACTTGAAAATCACGAATTGACTTCAACTGCCAGAACTTAAACTCTGTGCACAAAAATCAATGAAGTTCCGCTAACCTGGAGCCCAGGTTATAAATAAATGTAGTGCTTCTCCTAAAATTTTACTTAAATATTTGAAATAGAAAATCTGAAAATTATTGCTTCTATAATAACCTAGTTTGATTTATTTCTATCATTATTTTGATATCATTGTTACTGAGCCTGAAAATTTTTTTATTGAAATAGGTTTAATACCGGTGAACAACACGTTGAACTGTAATTACATGATTAAGTTTAAAGTTAAGAATACGCCCCATTGTGTGATTTTTATCACTTAATCATTAAATATTTTTATTTAAAAAATTGTAGTGCGGCGGGTCAGCAGTAAGTTTACGGACTTCTAACGCTAAAATCCGGATTTCAATTCCTGCGGTGAATAGAGTGAAGGTAATTGTTAGCAACATAACTGAGTCATTACGATTATCAAGATTGTTTATTTGTTTGTTTTGAATTTCGCACAAAGCTACACGAGGGCTATCTGTGCTAGCCGTCCCTAATATAGTAGTGAAGACTAGAGGGAAGGCAGCTAGTCATCATCACCAACCGCCAACTCTTGAGCTACTCTTTTACCAACGAATAGTGGGATTGACCATAACATTATAACGCCCCCACGGCTGAAAGGGCCAACTTGTCTGTTGGGACGGGGATTCGAACGCGCAACACGCAGATTGCGAGTCGAGAGCTCCCTAACCACCAGGCCATGCCGGGCCCGATTATCAAGAACTTGTGATCAAAGATAAACCTAAACCACATTTGTGTCAAAACAGGAAGACGTTTGACGTGCTCTTAGTATATTATTATATATTATAAACTTTATGCAGGGTGTTTATAAAAAAAAAATACATATTTAAGATGATAACTTAAAACTACTTGTCGTGAGGGGAACAAAATTTCTCCATAGACGCATTAATAACACAGGCCTGCGAATTTAAAAGTTGTTTTGGTTTTAATAACGGATTTTCCACAATTCAGCAGATTTCGAAAATTATATTCATTTTTCTTCTATCACGTAAAGATTTTTTTACAAATCGGGAAGAAAAATAAGACTATTACTTAAATCAAATTATTATTTAGTTTACCACAATGAACATTTTTTTCATTATTATTACAAAAATACAAACAAACTGAAGAAAAGGAAAGAACATTGATGTCATTCATCCAGATTGCGGGTCAAGCACCCCTAACTATCTGGCCATGCTGGGCCCACTTTTTATTGAAATCACCTATCCCGTATTGTTGAAAGAGATAGAAAGAAGAAGAGAAATAAAAGCAAGACTAGTTTGCGAGAAAAGTTGTTTTAGGTATATCAAATCATATGGTTTTGAAGCACCTTAAACGAAGTTCAAATTTTTTGAATAAAAATTATCGATTCTTGAAGTGCGACTGGTGAAATTATATATCTCAGTTTTAAGATATAATCATTTGAAATATTGAGTTTCTCTGTAATAAGTTTGTATACATTACTCTTAAAACTCAAGACTATACATCTTACAGTCTTTATGTTTTTGGAGTATTCAGTTGTATTTTTGGCACTGTGAAAATAAAAAAAAATATAAATTTATTATCTACAAATCCAATGTTATTGAAAGTTTTTTGTTTGTTTTTTTACATTGCAGAAGGTAACATTACCAACTTTGGACGACTTGAGAGGTTATTGTTAGTAATGTTAGTTGAACTAGAGAATAGTTATAAAATCACTGATATAAATTTTTTCCCCTCGATTATCTAAAGTTTTAAGCCCTAAAACATATGTAAAATTTTCTTTACTTCCTGAATATATTACAAGTATAATGCGGTGTACCTCAAATATTCTTAACAAACAAATCACTGTAAAAACAAAAATTTTCATTCGCATTTTTGAGAACTTTAATATTTTGAAGCCTATTTACTTCAAAAGCATTCAGATTAGTATAGAAATGTTTCTCAAACATCTGGAAATCAGATATTTCTATGGGTTGGTTTTTCTCACGAAATAAAAAGTAAATATTTGCATGTTCTAGAAAGAATACTTGATAGTTCGATTAACAGTTTGGTAACTTCATATCTTGCGTGTCGAGTTTTCTATTGCCACGAGGAAACAGTCTTATATCATCTTATCTTGGCACGGGCATGAATAGGAACGAAAAAAGTACATCAAGAATAACAATGTAACGAAATGGTTTCCCAAGACTTTCAAAATACTGGATATTCAATAGGAAGATCATCATAATATTGGAACTTCAATAGAAAAGCATTCAAAAAAGGAACCATTATTCTGCTATCAAAGTATAGAAAATGTTATTAGTTATTTAAACATGAACCCATAACCACGGTTTCATACTGTATTATAGTGGTTTCTTGGTCGCATTTGCTTGAGATTTTATATTCTTATAATATCAGTTTCTGTTTGCTAACCAGAAAAGTTTCTCTATGAAAGTAAAATGCAAATAAATGCCATTGAAATTTCCCATCTAACTGCATATTATATTCCAACCATTCTCAAACGCTCTTCATTTTTTTTTTCAGAAAACAAACGAGAGTTTTCGATTAGTTTCTGTTTACATATAGTTAAAAAAATCAGTGAATTTACTGTGATAAAATGCGAATCTCTGAATTTAAGACACGAAACATTCATAAAAGTGGCGGTTTTGAAACATTTTATGACAGAATAGAAAATTCTTTAAAAATCACGTGAAACGGTAAGATTTAGCAGTAATTTGAATGTTTAATACATATATTCAAATTCATATTGTCCCAAGTGTTTTACTTTTTTGTAAAAAAACAAAGCAAAACATGACGATAAAAGGAAAAAAATTATAATTTGCCCATTTTTGAACAAAACATATTTGTTTATAATATCTTAGAAAACTATGATTCACAGAAATATGTGTTTAAGCCTTCCACTTTAAGTCCTATGTTCGTGTTGCTCAAATATATTAAGTCTTCTGCTTAAGGTAATTTGAAATAATATTTGGAAACGTTGTTTGACATAAATTTTAACGTTATTTAACCTGTAGGTTGAATGCATTTGTTTGCTTATTCTAGAGTTTTCGCGCAAAGCTACACCAAGGGCTATTTGTGCATATCTTTTCCTAATTTTGAAATGAACTAGGGCAAAGGCAGTTAGTCAAGAACAACCACTGCTAAGTTGTCGTATATTCTTGTTTGATTGAACAGTAGATTTGACCGTCATTCTTACACGGCCCCAAATTGCGGAGCGCGTTCTTGGGACAAAAGGACTCGAACCGGGAATCCTATGATCAAACACGTTAACTATTTAGTTATGCCAGCTATAGGATAAACGTGAGCACGCCAATAAAACTTTTCTTGTATAGCAGTGAAACGAGAATTTTGGTCACGTGAAAGCGAGCTTAGAACGTTTATGTTTTTTGTTCGTATATATTTTAACTACCAATGGAAGTTGCAGGTTTTCCATGTTTTCGCTTAGTTTTTCTTTCACATTTTAATTGAAATAAAAAAAATGTAACTTTTCTTCAGGGAAAATTACCTTGTGATAACCAGATTATGACTGAAGTTTTTAATTTTGCGTTTCAGCATACAATTTTTTGTTTTAGTTACATTTCCTTCTATGAAACTTCAAGTGACTTTCAGTAAGAGACGCTAGAAGCAATGTATCTAGGGTAAGTATGTTTTATAACTTTCTAGTTTTAGTTGAAATACGAAAACAGGTCAGCTTGTTTCGCTCAACAATTCCCATTCTCTCTCCCTGCTTAGATTTATTAGCAGTTGAAAATAATAAGATGAATTAAAATCAGGTTTTTATAGCCCAGTTAGATAAGTGCAAAACAAAAATCACCGATGAAATAAATGTGTTTTCATTCTCGAAAACGAACAAGAATATTGTAACATAATACTTGTCATACATACTACTGAAAACAAAAAAGAATAGTAAATGTCATGTATACAATATTACATATTATTATACGTGTATGTAGAGAGTTTACTTTGTTACTGATGATTCTTTATTGACGTGAATTCATAAATATTGAGAACTTTTTATATTTGAAATAATTTCAACTATTATATAATTTCTTTTTATTTTAACTTCGAATGTAATTGACGCTTAATGATTCTCTGTGAAAAGTACTTTTGACTTATCTGAAAGTATTCTTAATTTAGCTTGTTTGATTTTTAAATAAGCATCTATTAAAAGAAGGTTAGAAGATTTAATTTTTTTCCAATACTTATGCTGAAAAGTGGTTTCTTGACTCGAACTACAAACACTCACAATCTACCAAAATTAAATTCAGAACCTAAGTTGTCATTTTCAGTCAGAAGTAGACGGTTTTAAAATAAGTAAAATTATTCCCGTATAGGCTGCTAGAGTTCTGTATCTCAATAGGGCATCAGAATTGAACTTTTTACCTGACATTGTAGAATAACAATCCAGGCCTCATGAAACAGGTTATATAAATTTTAGATGAGTGTCAACGGAAGTAGAACACAACACTCAATTGTTTTTAAGGTTTTAGAATTGTTCTACTTTATTTCGTACTGCTTGGAAAAGTAAACGTTACAACTGAGTGAACAGGTCTCCATACCTGTCAACACTGAGAGGTGCCAAGTCAGGAGGCACTGCAACAGTGAGTAGCGTCCCCTGGGGAGGGAGGAGCATGCTCCACCAGCAAATGAACTTCTTTGCATTTTGGGGAACTTCAGACATTTATTTACATTTATAAGATTGAAATTATGTTTTCTTTTTTTTTCATTTATAGTGAGCATGTATAATAACAGGATCAGAGACATCTGCTAATATTGCTATACGCTTTTATTGTAAGAATTAAAAAAAAAAATACACATATCCTGATTAGTGTTCTTTGTCATATTCGTATGTTGCACTTTTGGCACCTGCGTGCTGGGCTTGTATTTACTGGCTGAGAAATCTGAGTTAAACTTGCAGTTTAAAAGGGCACATACTGTGTCATGCCCTAAATCAGTCCAGTTCTCTGTTACGATCTTTCTCACCACTGAAAATGCCCTTTCACTCATGGCATTGGAATGTGGTACAACAAGCAGACATTATAACACAACAAACTATAACAATGTCACAAAAAATAAGTAAATATTTACTTTATCATGGTTGGCACTCTGTGAAGTTAAATTTTGCGACTTTTTGTTAAATTATTAAAAAGATTGATATCAGAAGATCCTGGTCGCGTGTCGGGATATCGGGAAACAGGACTCCATATCGTGAAACTCTCGCTGAAATTGTGTCTCATTTTGTCAATATACATATCCATTAAAAAAAACAACACATTTTCCATACTTTTTAATTGTCATGTCGGGTTCTTTCATTCCACAAATGTGGTCTGACAGTTAAGAACTTTCTACTGTTATCTGTTCCATATTATCTACTATTTCTTATTATTTCAGCTCAAAGTAGTTTATGTGATATATCGAAATGCAATTTCAGTGAGTAAATTGAAAGAAAATATATAGAATTTTGTCATTTCTGTAAATTACTAGGCGCTTTGTTGTTGCTGTATATGTAAATGTTTGATTAGAAGATACCACTTTGGGAAAAAAAGGTAACAATGAAATGATTGAATGAATTTCGCTGTATTTCTGTCAACTTTTCGCTGTATTTCTGTCAACTTATTATTGTATACAAAGTAACTGTTTGGATTATACATTGTATAATTGAAAAGTTAGTAATTAATATCCATCCATCGTAAACGAAATATGATAATGCAAAATTATGTATTATTCTAGAAATTGACACATTTTCATAGACTATTTTTTATAATTTGTTTTGCTTATAGTATTATAAGCTAAGTTTTTAAGTTTATATATATGTATATATATTGTACATACTTTTGTTGAAAAGTGGTTTTCTTGCCTCTATTTACAAACACTCACAAGCTAGCAAAGTTTATAAGTTAGGGGTATAAAACTATTAAAGCAAAATTAAAAAATCGAATAAACAAGCATACAAAACCATTTTTTTTAAGAAATGGAACAAAGATTGTAATTTTCAGTGAAAAAAAGGGAATAAATCAGTAAAAAGGAAATTATAACAATTCTGCAATAAGCATTTAATCGCTTGAGAATTTTACCTAAATCATATTAGGTATCAAGTTACTTTGTTCTATCTTATTGCACTTGTTCTATCTTATTCTAATATTTGTTTTGAAAATTATTTTACTGGCAGATTATTTTCAATGTCACGTTCACACAGGAAATTCGTGCATGTCGAGTAGTAAAACAAAAGTCGAGTCACGACACTATCTGTAACACTTCGTTATCTAGCAACACGACACTTGCAATATCTGCGGATCAACCTGTAAAACAAGTTATTTCGAGTACGTTTACCTTTTAAGCCCGGGGTCACATAATAACGCTACGAGAAGTTTTAGCACTACCTTCTTCAGTTACCTACATTTTTATGATTGTTTAATGTTTTTCGTAGGTTTGTTTCATGGTATTTTAAGTATTAATTTGTATAATTTGTTTTCTTGAAAACAAGAACCTGTTGTTGAAGTCTCTGCAATTTTTTCTTAAGTATGTTTAGACTATGTCTCGATTTAATATTATATTAACATGTCCAGATTGAAATAAAAATAAAAAATAACTAGAGATGAAGCATTAGATATAGAAAATGTTCCATAAAAATCATCTTCCAATAAACTTAATAGATATAATAAATTATTCTAAGAGTAAACTTAATAACAAGACATTTTAAGTGATCAGAGCCTTTACTGCAATACTTTACATCATGCAGTTCAAGCCTTTAAAGTTATAAATAAGAATGTAAGTATATTTAATTAGTTATCAGGTTGAATTTACTTTCAGGTAACTTGCTCTGATCGGAAATTAACATTAATACTGGCAGAAGAGGTGAATTTATAAAATAGAATAGTCTTATTCGCAAATTCTTTTAAATTTCAATATACAAAGTTCGTCCTACTAAATAAGAGAATATTACAACAGCCATAACAAATTCTACAATTATATGCACCTTTTCACCGATATATATTATTCTATTGCCGATGAATAGCCACAATAATAAAAATGAAACTTTAAAGAACAATGTGTCAATGAACTGATTGTGCAAAAAAACTGTACATATATGTATATATATTATTTACAATGAGATATAAAAATCTAGAATTAAAGAGTTGAATCTAAATATATTTTTTTTTTATTTTCGTGAGAAATCTGTACGTGATGGAGAAAAGTGGATATCATTTTCGGTTTCAGCGTACAGGATTTACTGTAGAACATGTAAAAATTTCAAGACAATAAAAGCATCGCAGGCCCGTGTAATTTTAGGACATTCTCGAAATTTAAAACATTTGTCAATGGGTCTTGTACAAGAATAGCTAATGGCTGAGTATTTAACTTTGGAAGTGTTAGGAAAAAATTGTTTATAAAAGTCTCTCTGACTATAGGTTTTAATTTAATTAGTTTTAACATCTGTTGCTAAATGGAACTATAAACTAAGCCTTATCTTTAGATTAATTAACCGTTGTTCTTTTAGGTTTAATTGATAGTAAATAGCAAGTAACTAGTCTACCATGCTCATCAAACTTAATGGTATCTGTACTTATAAACTTCTGAGACCTTCACTTTGATAACTTTCTAGAAAATTTCCTAGTAAACTTTCACGTGCTTTAGTCCTGCTTTTTTCTAGCTGTATTTAGCCTGTGACAAAGTGCACTTAGTTTTAATTGTGTAAATACAGACACGTACCTCACGTCAGCTCTTTTACAACGACGTGTAAATGGTTGAGAAAATTATGTATTACTTAAAGTTGACAACCTTGAGGTGTTTTTGTTGTTAGGCGCAAAATTACTGAATGAGCCATCTGTACTTTGCCCATTGCGGGTATCGAAACCCGATTTTTGGCGTTAAAAGTTCCCAGTCTTGCCGCTGAGCCACCGGGGGGCGACATCCTCGGATAACATTCCTTAATTTTTTAAATCGATAATTAAGTCTATAGGGGTTAATTGTAACAAGCGCTTTCCACAAGTTTCACGCGCTAACAATTTAAATTTTCATAATGTATGAATGGTAAATCTAAAGAATAACCAATCACATTATTTTTTATCTCAGCTTTCCAGTTTTCGGTCACCTTGTCGTATTTATTAGACTATTAAATAAGTTTAGCGGAACTCCTCAAAAATCTAAAATTTATTACAAGTTAAAGCTGAAAATTTCGAAGAAAATAATCATAATTTGGTGGTTTTAATTTTCATCGTTCATTCAAAAAGTTTTTGTTTCATTAACGCTATTTCTAGTCGTAGGAAGAAAAGTACGTTGTATAGGTTCACATAAGTTACATAAACTTTTCCTGCCCTTTGAGAAAAGTTTTCAAAGTGATTAGACAAAAAAAAGAGGAGATGTTCTAACAATACTTGATCTAGTTTATTATATTGGAGTTATTCCAGCACCAGAAAACTAATTTTGAAATGATACACTAGAGGGAAGGCATAGAGTCAACACCAACAACCTCCGACTCTGGGGCTACTTTTAACAAACGAATAATGGAATTGACTATCACATTTTAATACCCACACTTACACCAGGAAACGGCGAGCATGTTCGGTGATGGGCTTTGTGCTCGCGCTCAGCAGATTGCGAGTCATGCGCCCTAACTATCAGGCCATTCCTGACCAATAGGGGAGGTAGGAGGAGAAAACTTTATTCATAATTTGATTTAATAACCATACTACTACATTTATCTAGTATTTTAAATATTACGCAGTTCTTTAATTTGTAAATCATAATCAAATAAGCTGAGGCACCCGTCCTTTGTTCGGGTTATAAACTTTAAAAAAAAATGTATGGGTGGTTATTATGGTAAATAACACAAATATCCTAAATTTCACACAACTTATTCATAACATAAATTATTACAGTATTCATTATTGCCTCACCAAAAGTTTTGTATAAGCTTTAAAAACTCAATATGTATATACATAAAACATAGTATACGCTGTGCAATGGTCAGGGTGATATTTTAGGATGAGGTATAGGCCAAAGCTATGGCAGTGCTTTCTGTTACCGGCTTTCAACACCCAACATGTCCTTCCACAGTGATTAATCGATTGACGATCATTGGCCAAAGTTGAAAGGTAAGGGGTCAAGATAGGAAGTGGGTATAACTCGAGAAACAGCTCCTCATATCAGCCTTATTGTGGCTGTTGTAATAGAAACTTCGGCTGAATTTATGTATTATCGCAATAGTGGCGGCCAATTTTTCCCTTGCATTCCTTCGTAGTGTGTGTTAGCGCACTCCCCAAGACATACAAGACGTTTGTGTGCCCTCCCCCACACTGTGTGCATGTTGTTTTATAGAAAATTTTTGATGAAAGGCGCCATCTATGAATGTAGTTAACGTTAACTTACGCAAAAAAAAAGCCCAATAAGAGGATGGTTAACCCCCCATTAACATGCCACTTGTTTCAATCTCTCATGTCACGAAGTTTGGTTGAGATTGGTCCAGCGACATAGTAGTAGTTAGATAACTGACAGATAGAAACACAGATTTTTGTGCTTTATATACATAAAGAAATAATAGCACGATTCTCACACTAGAGTTATTTTCGTGAAGTTGTTTGTGCCAACTTTTTCAGCCCGGCGAAAATAAAATGTAATTTCAACGGGTCATTAGTTGAAGGGGTATTTTGTTCTTTCCATTAAATCTTTACTTTTAACTGTGCAATTAAATTACGTAAAAGTACAATTTTCGCTGGAAAACAAAAAGTTAAATTTAATAATAACAAATCAATATTTGTCATTAAACCAGCACGCATTCAATCCAGTCCACCCGGTTTCTAGCGTTGTAAATCATACCGCTGTGCCACTGGAGGGCAAAAATGTTTAGGAGTGCAATAAAAGTTAAAACTGTTATCGGTAACAAATTCTGTAAGTCTGTAATACAGTCTGACATCAGTGTTAAAAAGTCCTTTATCTTTAAAAATAATTATCTTCCTTTAAGGTCCAAAATGCATAATTGAGTTAGACGTGTTCGTATATATTTTTTGTACAAATATTTATTGCAAAAGTTTCGAATTTTTTTATTAATATCGATCTGTATAAATAACGTAATGTTTTGAGACAACATGGGGGGCTATTGGTCCATCTGGGCAGTCCCATCCTCTAAACTATTAATAAATAAAAAAAACAAAAAAAAACTTAAAACCAGCCCTTATCATTCATATACTTATCAAGTTTTCTCTTAAACTCTCGTAAATGTACTGCCTACACAACATCCGAAGGCTAACCACCCTGTTAAGAAAATACAACTGTCTTAGCTGACGAAGACTCCTACCTTGCCAAAATTTATATTTGTTACCCCTAGCCCTACTACTGTCACCGTAAAATATGAAAAAATATTATGCATCAACACTATCAATTCCCTTTACAATCTTAAACAGTTCAACCAGATTCCTCTAACTCTCTTTTTTTTTCAAAAGAAAAGTTTGAGAGATATCAGCCTCTTCTGGTATTACAACCCCCTCCATCCTAGTAACCCTCCTCTGAACCCTTTCCAACAGTCCTTCCTGAGGCAAGGAGCCCAAGAGTGAATACTGTACTCTATATGTGGCCTATAATGAAATTATAACCTCTTTAGACTTGCATTCAATATTTCTGTAGATACAACTTAAAATCCTATTTGCCATACCACTAGCAACAGCACACTGCTTGGATGGCTTTAGAGACTGATCAACTATCCCACCAAGATCCCTTTCTTTCATGACACTGTTAAGGTTATTCCCATCCAAATTATGATAACCCACATGCATTACCTTGCATTTATTACAATTACAATCCATTTGCCAATTATTAGCCCAACTCATTAAATGATCTAAATCCTTTTGTAAATCAGCAACATCCAAGACCTTAATACCATCTGCAAATTTAAGTAATTTATTGACCATTCCTTCATCTGTTATTGATGTAAATAAAAAAAGAGCTAAGGTCCTAAGACCGAGCCTTGAAATACCCCACTTGTGACATCAATTTATTTGACTGAACTCCATTTGTAGCAACCCTCCGCTTTCTTCCATCCAGCCACTTTTCTAACCAATTAGCCGACTGATCCCTCACACCTATAGAGCTAATTTTTTACAAGCCTTTTACGTGGCACCTTGTCAAATGCTTTCTGAAAATCCAGATACACCAAATCTTCACCCTTACACTCATATACATAAGCAGTAACCTTTTCAAAGAATGTCAACAGACTTGTAAGGCAATATTTTTTCTTAGTGAAACCATGTTGGCTATCCAATTACATTCTAAACTTTGTTAAGTGGCTTTGCATCTTTTACCAGACTTTCCAAACCTTTCCTAAAAGTGATGTAAGACTAATGGCCTATAATTACTAGGACGATTTTTATCACCCCCCCCCCCCCCCCCATGATTATTGACTTTTGTCTAGACACTATGTATACCAGCAATTTTCATGAACAATGAACAATTTTAACACGAATTACTTATGGTTGTTATTTTTTACTAACTTTACTATCATTCACCAATACTGGCAAACTAATGGGCTTAAAATTATAAGATCAAGATCATTTCTATTTTGTATTTTCAAGTGTCTTAAGATCTTAGAATTTTGATAGTTTGATTAAGTGTTTATCTGCATTACATTTTTTCCAGCTATTTTTTTAACTCTCAGTAATGTTCTGTAAAATTATCTTTACAATATTACAACATTGAGTCCCTCAAATACTGTATGTATACATAGTATTTACATAATACTAGTTTACACATACACCAATTTTACATTTAGTAGTTCTGTTTCTTAAAACAGAGAAAACAATCTAATGTAACTGTACATAAATGAACTTGAAATGTAATTGTAAAATATATCCAGTTTTCTTAGTGAATGATTTATACATCAGCTTGTGTGAACATACCTAATAGACAAAGCTCTCTCTGTGCAACATTTAGCTTGTCCTTAGATATAATAGTAGTAAGTTGTTTTGATCCAGTGAGAATGTCATTGCCACAACCAAGCAAACTTGGAATAGTTACAAAAGAAATCATATTTCTTTATTTATTTGGGAATTTCACCTTTTACTATAATGTCATCTACTATTGAATCAAAAATATGCTGCTAAATATGGTCTACTGAGATCAATCATAATGCCACACTGCTGCATTTTGCAATTGTTCATCTAACTTTACAATTGCAATTGGTTCAAATTTAATTCCATTTAATTTGATTTACAAATATCATGTTAAATTTTGATTTTTTGCCACAACTGTGTTCCTCTATTTCTTTTGGTTGTTCTTTAGTGATTAACGTAATATTTATTTTTCTAAAAAGCCCTCAGGATATGGTTTTGAAAAATGCTGGTGATCATGTATCAAAAGCAATAAAATCAGAAAGGGGAATGCATTTCAGAAAAAGACACTTTAATGTGTTTGATCATCATAACTAATCTTACATTTCATATTTGAGCTCTGTACTGTTCATCAGTTTCAGTCTACTGTAACTCAACTAGATCATAAATTATGTTTTTGATTTTATTTTTAGTGGTTTTCTCAAGGTTAGCTGCTTTTACAGGAGAACCACTATTAGTCTGTGAAAGCTTTGAAGCCGATCAGTACAAGTATGTTCAACAAAAATTTGATCCGATTTTTTTTAAATCAAGAAGACTATACAATGCTGCCCCTCTGTGTTACAGTGGGCATTGGGTCCCATATCAGCTACGCATTAACAATGAGAAGCTATTACTTCACCATTGTTTTAAATCAATATCAATGTCATAGGTTAAAGTTCTCATTTGTGCCAGACACTGACTATGCAAAGTAAAAATAGGAAATCATTCCAAAACTAACTTTTAAGAATTTCACAAACCAGAAAAAAAAGCAACAAATACTTAATATATTTCTATTAATTTACATTTATCACCTTAAGGTTTTTACAATAATCAGTAACTAATATTTTCTTTGTAACAGTTTAACATTTACTTATGTAGAAAAACAAATTAAACTTTAAACAATTATATAGAAACATATTTTGAATTCTTACTTTATAATATACATAAATCGTACAAATTCAAATGAATCTGCTAAAAAAGTCATTGCACTAAATGATTTTTCAAAAGATGTTATGAAAAAAAGACTGAATCATGAATTGAAATATAATTTAATGCATTCTTCAGATGTTACAAGAGGAGAGTTGGCAGTAACATTTTTATATAAGGCATCTGGTGTTGACGTCTTCTAGTTACTAGGTCTGGTAGTGACATAAGATCTTTCCTAAAATTTGAAATATCTGTCACAGGCCTTCAATCTAAAGACAAAACACAAATGATTGATATTTACAATGTCATGGACTCACATTATTGAACTCCTTGTTTGTGTTAAATATATCCTGGAATAAATGACATATAACTAATTATATCCATGTTGGGCTACATCATGGTTTAATTTTTTTTTGTTAAAAAAAAGTTACGTAACAGTCACTAGTATGACTTTTTAACTAAAATTTTAATGACTAGTAACTGGAATGAAAAACAAAAAGTATTAGAACTTGTTTAACTTGTTGGAGAAAATAACATATTCTTGTTACAAATGACTCTTAAATAGCTAATAATATTTACCTTTTAACTAATCATTTCCAATCTGAAATGCAGGCAATTCTTAGCTGAAGCTCTCCCCTTTTTTTTTCTCAGTTCTTTTAAGTTCCAACCTTCATACATGCTTATCTTCAGAAAAACATTTTTGTCAAATACTTTTAATGTCTGGCTGACAAAAGCAGCTAAGCATAGATTAGTAAGATGAGAAACTAGCATGTACTCAAACACTTTGAGTGCCACCTAACAGGAGTTTGTGCTGAAATCTCCTTTTGTTTATGCTATTTTTTTTTCTAACAAATCTAAGAAACTTCATCATAAAATGGTAATTCCCAGCACATACCACCTCACTCTAAAAAACATAATTTAAACTTTTTGAACTATGTAATCTTTCTCTCCCCCACCCCCAAAATTCTCTTTGATATATCATTTAGACTCTTTAAAAGTTTTACAATAACTTATATTTTTTTTTATTGAATATCCTTTGTATTTATATATTGCAAATTTGATAGTAAGTGATGTTGTTGTGTTTTATATACTTTGTTTATGTTTCAACAAAAAGTGTTTCACTGCTTGTATAATAGATGTTAAGACAAGTCAAGAACATTTTGGTAAATCAAGATTTTTTTCTTTTATTCATATACATTTAATAAGTTACCATTCTAGTATTCATCTTCTGTTTAGAATATTTACTTCAAGTTCAAGCTAAAACTGTTCTTTGAAAACAAGATACATAGATGAGTCAAACTAAACACAGAAATGTGGTCGAGTTAAACCATTTTTTGATTCCTTTAGCAAGTTTATCTGTGAAATTGTGGCATGTATTTACTTCTACAATATAGCATGCAGTTTCTGTCAATACCAAAATCATCTAGTTAAAAATCTTGCATATGAAAATGAATACCAATCTTAAGAAATTTTAAGTCTTCTCAATTCAAATATTTATCAATAACGGCTTTGCACAACTTACAGTCTACAATAAGGTAATTACAGACTAAATAGCTTTAATAATGGTTACAGAAAGTTCATGATCCACCACCTTTTACCATAACTGACCTTTAAATAATTGTTTTAAGTTAATAACGTAATGACACTTATTACTGCAAAAACATGATCAGATTTTAAGTAAACCATTTTTTAGCTAAATAGGGACTAATGAAATCTTTAACACACTGTTTATCATTTTTTCCCTACCTACTGATTTATATATATGTATTTTTAAATCAACTTAATTTATCTAAATAGAACAAATGTCAAACTTTGAGCATACAGCACAACAGAACAGTTCAGCCATCTTGATACCTTACCAGCTCTATTAGCAGTCGATCTTCTGGCTTAACCAATAGACAAGAATATTTTTCCATGCTTTATCTGAAATATGTTTATTTTCAACTATGTTATATTCTATTTCATATGTTAAAAAAGTATAGATTTAGTGAAATCTCTTTCCCTACAAACATGTTACACTTAAAATAGCTTAAGGTATACCACAGGTTGAAAATGAGATATATTGCTGCTAACTTAATTCATTTAAAAAATAATTCAGTTCAAAGGAATAATCACGAGCAACAAAAGTTTATTTCATTCTGGTTAATGTACAAATTTCATTGTGCATCATCTCCTTTCGTAGTTCTTGTATAGATAAACTGACTATGATGTTTCACAACTTGTTTAATGAGGCCTGCAATAAAAAAAAATTGTTTAGGTTAATTAAGTAGAAAAAAAGAAGACATATTACCAAAAAAAAAGCTAGAAAGAAATGCCTCAAATATCTTCATAAAACCAACTGACTGAAATTAAAAAAAAGAAAAAATAATAATATTTTCTGTTTAGAAAATGAAAAATATGCACATTTTGAGATTAATTTACTCAGTTTTGTAAACTCTCCTTTTCTAAACTAGGTGAAATATTGACTGGTACAAAGCAGTACATGGAAATTGTGTATTTCAAGAAAATTGAGCTATTTATAGAAAAAGTATTATTTAAGTAAATTTCATTATAATACAAACAGGAACTAATGACACCAACAGGCCTAATATGAGTGGTAGTAGCAAAAGAGTAGAGAATCTCCTTTTCCCCACATTCTTCTTTATCAGCCAATTACAGAGTTCAAATCAAAGGCATGTATAAAAAATGTTTTAAATTATTTCTATCTGACACACATCATTACTCAGAGAGCTTTTGTTCAATATAAGAACTCATCAGCAGAAAAGTTTAACCTAAATGCTATTTTATATGTTTGCAGCATGTAAAACCACAACACTATATGTCTCTACTGTTTGTCTGTCATTATGTCTAGCCTAACTGGCAAATTCTTGTACTGAATGATAGTTCTGCTAGTCAGCAAAGCATAACAGACAGAAAATGGGTTTAAAATACTATTCTGCATACCTCCAAGTTAAAATATGCAATTGACTAATTATAGGGAATATGGAGAAAAACAACATCTACACTTTACTGTGATTTTGATCACTAATATTAGGTATGTTGGTTTCATTACTATATCAGCTTTTGGCATTTAAACCTACATGCACAGAGTTGGTCTACTGCACCAACATCTGTAAAGTTATACCGTAACAAACTATCTTAAAATACATAGTAATGTTTACTATAATTCTGAATTTACTACATTTATCTTCATGAAGTTTGGCAAACTTTTAGTAAACATTGCAAATCTGATGCACACACAAAAAATTTGAATTTTTTAATTAAAATGTGTCTGTATTTCTTAAGTCTTCACTGAGTCAATTTGAGTCTTTTCCTCTTACACTTTTCATATTTCATTTGCATAACCTCTAGAACCCCATAAATGAATATCAAGTTTTTTTCTGGCAAGACTTCATATTTTGTCTGTTATTTTCTCTATCCCAACATTAAGCGTAGTGAAACCATCAATTTACAGTAAAAGGAAAAGTTGAATAATACCATTTTTTTTTAAAGAATGATCACAGATTGTAACAGATGATTTCAATTATCTATCCTCACAACATCATCATCTATCCTTTACACATCTGTTTTATTTTCATTTTATAGGTTTATTACTGAACGTTTAGACCCTCTTTCTGTTTAAAAAGCAATAAATCACAGTGGGATGTTTCTGGTAAATCTTAAGGTAAGCTAGTAATTAAGATACAGTCACAAGGGAACCTGCAAGCTTGCCTTATGGATTGACAGTTATCTGTTTTTGGCTTCCTTACCCCCCCCCCTTCTAACTTAGTAATGTTACATGTATAAACAGAGCTTCTTTACACCCATTTCAACTTAGTAATGCGTATTTGTTTTTGTTTTTTACTGTGATTGGCCAATCATCACTTAGCAATAGCTAAGTGAGGTTAGAAATTCAAGATGTGTTGGTTATGGTAAGAAGATTGTGTAAGATGTTGTTCCGGTGTTTGTTTTATGTGAAAATTGTGACTAGTAAATTTTAATTAATTGTCTCCCAATGCCTGTGTTATTAATATGCGAGTACCTTTACGAATGTTGGTGAATTCCATACGTCACACCGAGCTTGTGGAATTAAAAAATTTACTTAAGTTTTGTTATCTAACCCAACATGCTTAAAGGTTTTACCATTTAATACCTGTTGTTAAAAAATAGAACAGTAAATAAAATGTACACACAAAAAACAACAAATTTAGCACTTCTGTCTGGGTTGAGACCATACGAACTCACATGCCATGGCACATTAACCATATTTTTTTTCCTCACCAAGTTACTTAAAAACTAATGTAGCTTTCAAATACGAATTTTATTACACAAAAAATATATAAAGTGCTAGAACAGAATACCCCAAAACTACTACAATTTAACTGGTTTTCTAACTAAGTCATAAATAAGTTAAGCAAATTACATTAGATGCTATTACAAAAAAAAAGATCCGAGGTCAACTGTATGTATGCCCACCAAACAGAAATAACCATACTAAGTTTTTGTAGTGAGAAAAGTGCTCTCTTTCTATTCGTTATAAATGCACCTTAGCCCTATCATATAAGGACATGTAAGATAAATGCTTTGAAAGCTATGGAAAGATGAAAGGGGCTTCTCTGGTAGGTTTGACACAAAGTTATTGATATCTCAACAAATTAAGAAGATAAAAAGGTTAACATTTTATATTCTTGCTTATCATTCTGCATAGTTTGTGTTTCTAATTGACTGGACACTCTGAAAACCAGGAAGATATAAAATATACATGGGAGAATTCAGAGCACAGAAATGTCACACGCCATAGAAATGAAGACTATGTATTTTTTCAGGTATTTTCTTTCAAAATTAACAAACTAAAACTTAGATAACATAAAAAGTTCAATTACATACATTGAGAATCAAGTCGTTTGCATACATTTTGAACGCATCTCTGTAAAAGTCATGACATGCCTACTTTGACCAGTCATGCTCATAGGGTTAAAATAATTGCATGAATAATGTAGTTTAACACTGAGCACATTTAGAAGATATATATATATATATATATATATATATATTAACAACACCAACCAAAAAACTTAA
>NW_013665612.1:1685667-1691972 GCF_000517525.1 Limulus polyphemus
TGGTTTTGCCTTTAAATACATTTTTTAATTCAACATAATTATTGTTAAACACAAGTTTAATGAAATCAAACTGAATGTTTTGTTTAGAGTCCCAAAGGTATGAAAATCAAATCTTAAGAAGATTTTTCTTTTAAGTTCTCTAAAATGTACACACAGAAAACACAATTAGATCTCTTCTCTAGTCAGGAATTCAAAAGTAGTTCTATACATTATAATCTTTGTCAGTCAATATTCAAGCAATGCCATTTTTTTCCCCCTCTGGTTTACAGCAACTCTTTGAATGATAATCACACATTGAATTTCACCCTCATGGAAAATTCCTGACTAAAGTGTTTCTCTCTTCCATTTGGCTGATGCATTTATCCAAGGCGCATGCTTAATTAATCAGCAATATTGTTACAAAAATGTGTCTGAAAATAACACATTTTTTTGTAACTTAGTTATAGTTGAAGTCCTGTATTTTTTTTGTAATCCAATTATTAGTGTTACTCTGTTCTGTTCTGCCATCTATTTATGTTTGATTAATAAATAACATACAATGTTAAAAAGACTGTTAAATCATGAGTTGTTTTAAAAGTTAGCTGCAGTTTTTTAATTGGCTGAAAAGTGCTACTGGGATGCAAGCTCGTTGTACGTAGCTATACAAGTATCATATGTAGCATCAAATGCATGTACATAAACAGCATGCATTTTTGTTATTTAAAATATAAAAACATGATTACTGTTCCAATATATTCTTACTGCATGTGAATGTTTTATTTCATCTACATAAAGTATTTATAGAGTAAAAGGATTTTCAACCAAATATAGTAGTTATGGTAACGTCATTAAAAATAATGCAACTTAGTACTATTGAAGGTCAAAATCAACCCTTTGTTACAGCCTTAAACACCATTAATATAAACATATATTATGGTTGTAATTTCTACAGTAAGGGTTTGTTTAGCCTAATAATTTCCATAGAAGAATCTATGGTTTTGCCTTTAAATACATTTTTTAATTCAACATAATTATTGTTAAACACAAGTTTAATGAAATCAAACTGAAGCACAAACTTCTTCATATAATGGGTACCAAATGATAAAAAAAAAATTCTTAATGGATAAAAATGCAACTAATACTATATGCTTGTTAATCATAAAAAATACAATACATTTAATAAATACTTGTATTAGTAATTATTGGGAAAAATAAACACCCTTAAGCCAAGTTACAAAAGATTAACATTGTTAACGTAATTTCAATACTGACACCTCTCCAATTTGTGCATTTTAATAAAAAAATGTGAAAAAAAATGACATAGCAGAGAGTCAATTCTGAAACTTCAAATGAAAAACTTTTAGTGGTTTATATTAAAAAAGATAGAGCAGTAAGTTGCAATGTTAGTCTATTAATTAAAGCATGAAGATGTACTGATGTTGGAAACTTTCAATTGTTAGAATTTAATACAAAATAATAACCTTAAGCAACTGAGAAACAGAGCTCTATATAGAACTGAAATCATAAAATTCTTGGTCTCTGTGTGCTCACTTAGTTGGTGTTTTAAAATGAGATTGCTGCCTGGTATGAAGGTTGCAGCCATAATCTACAACTAAATTTGGAAGATGCTTAATGTACTACAAAGTCAGTATATTAATTTACTTTAACGACCATGACTAAGGTTGAGACACAGTATATAGTATGTGCTGTATTATTCTGAATACTTATTATTATTGCATCAAAAACTTCCAGGGTCAGTCAGGTAAGATGAAACCATAATATGTTTAGGCCTTACTCATATGGCTTATCATAATTTGTTCCAACCACTAAAATTATGGATTTATATATTTTGATCCTAAAAGGAATTTACAAAAAAAACAAAAAAAACGTTTTTAATGAACATATACTTTACATAAAGTTTATACACAAACCTTTTTCTTTGCTTTACCACCTTGAGATCCTCCTTCCTTTTTCTTCTTGGCTGTGGCAGCCTTTGGATCTTTTTTTGGTTGTTGCTTAGGGGGCTGTCATGAGTTATTAACCATCTATTATTCACAACTTAATATATGGAACTAAGATTAGTTCTTTATAATTCATCACTGGATACTGCATTAACAAGTTAAATTCAACATGATATAAAATATATTTTATACTGTCCATTTAACATTAAATAATGTATTACTGTAAAACATATTTTTAGAATCAAAGAGTATTCAAAAATAGAAAACATCATGTTTCCAAAATCTTGAATTCTTTATGACATTAAGTGCTAATATATAAAAAGATCATAGAATAAAATGGACCAGTAGCTATTATTAGTGTATTTCTTTACAAAACACTCATATAGGCCCACAAAAGGAAAATTTGTAAGGAAACCAATAAATCTAGGGGTAGAAAGGAGTTCTACCATATATTAACAGTAGACTCTCCATGTGCTATCCAACATAACTGTGATAAAAATAGGAACACTATTCACACTGTAATCACAACAAATCAAACAAGAAAATGAAAATATCGGCACATTAGCAAATACAAAAATGCAGTGTTTACAGGTGGGAAAGCAGTTTTTTGATGAAACAAGAAGACATAAATTCACTTCCAAAGTTCATGGAAAAGTATGTTGAAAGTCATAAAATATAGAATCTAAACAGGAACAACGAATCTGTTGTGAAATAGAGAGTTGAGGAACCCAAACCAACAGCCATTCAAAAGCATATGATGAATGAATTGATAATTCCCACCTATAAAAGTTTCCTTAGTAAAGAACATCAAAGCAACAGCAAAGTAAACAGCAACAAAAAAAGAAGAGAGAGAGAGTAACAAACTGACAATTAAGGGGCAGAACACTTCTAGCTCCACATGGATATTTCAGGACATGTTAACTTCATATACCTTTACAAGGTTATGTTGATCAACATAAATAAACTGTGTACATGAGAATATAAAATACTGAAAGCACTGTCATCATATAATGTAGTACAAGCCAGGAGCACTCAAGCATTAGTTTCTAGATTATCTTACTACATACTTTTTTATGAGATACTATGAGAG
Organism: Limulus polyphemus; assembly: GCF_000517525.1. Taxonomy (NCBI): domain Eukaryota; kingdom Metazoa; phylum Arthropoda; class Merostomata; order Xiphosura; family Limulidae; genus Limulus; species Limulus polyphemus. The sequence continues at coordinate 1,688,698 of NW_013665612.1, forward strand.
CACCAGGCACCGAGATGAGTATATCACATGGGGTTTTACAAATAAAGATGGAAAAGACACTTTAATGTGTACTTATACCTTGTCACTTGATGATAAACTTGTTTTGTGAAATTACATGGTAAAATTAAAGATGTACTTGGAATGAAAGCTGGGAAATTTATTATCGATTCATGTAATGTACAATAACTGATTAACCGAAATTCAAAATTATCTCAATTGTCACAGAAATAAACAAATCAAATTAGTGTTTCCAATTATTCCATCAATTGATTAATCAAAATCTAGAAACTAATCAAAATTATGATTTTGAAATATTATTATTATGTTTAAAGCTAAACATAAAGCTACATAATGTGCTCTGCTATGCCCAGTTTTAGTTTTAAAACTTTTGTTTTTTACTTCAATTATGTTCAGTTGTGATGATTCGGGGTGGGACTTATGATTAAAGTCTCGAGTTCAATTCCATTGTCAACAGACTTACTTGCCTGTCCCATCTTTGTTATTATGACAAAACTGTTAAGGTTATCTGTATTGTTACTAATTTTGAACTACTCACTACAGAAGGTAGCTTTTTGTTTTTACTTGTAAGTACCATAGTTTGATGAACACTGTACTATTTGTGTAATCAGATATCTATTAATGACTGTTGATTACACAATTATGAAATACTAGTAACTTCCCGGCTCTACTAGGATTAGCATATGGTTCACGCTTACACATACTGATAAATCCACAGTAAATGTCATTAGGGAAAGTATACTAACTCACAATATAAAATTTTGCCTTTAGTCAGAATAACAAAAATGACAGTTCGAGGGAACTTGCAATGTTACAATTTAAGCTACAGCACAAGCTAATTAGTATGATGTATTGCAGGAGGAAGTAAAATAATCAAATAGTTTATATTAAAACCTCACAGATAGTAGGAAAGAGGACAATGGAAGCATAATAATAGGGAAATGGGAAAAAAAGGTATATCCTGCAGGTATAAGTGATTATGTATTAGTCACATAGCCAGAGATGGAATTAATAATTAAACATAATTATACAACTGAGTAAGCATTAGTTTCTAAGTTATCTTACTACATACGTTTCATGAGATACTGTGAGAGTACCAGTTTGGAAGGGGCCACATCAGATAATGTATAACAGTTCATCATTAATCTTGGGTTGTTATATCATACAAATGCCAAGAAGGGATTAAAACAATAAAGGTTAAGAGTTTGGCTCTTCCTAAGTCACCCAGAATGAGTGTTGAGAAATGTCATAATATTCCAATAGAAGGACATCTTGGAATTAAAAGAGCTCATAACTCATACACTAAAGTAACATTATGGTGATCTACCTTAAATTGTAGATGTTACAAGGCACATCATGGTAAAGCACACAAATGATTGACAGATTAATTTCCAACTTGTCTCAGTCAGAAAACTTCACTTGTGAAGATCTTCATGTACAAGTATGTCTTACAGAACCTTGTTTCAAAAGTGGAAACCATGTTATTCTGGTTGCTACTAACAACGCTACATACTTTTCAGAATCTTTACCACTACCTTCTGCACATGTATGAAAATGACTGATACTTTTCAGTTACTTTCTGGAATGACCATACTAATAATAATTAGAAACAAACATATTACAAACATTACTTTAGAATTTATGTTGGAACTAATTAACATATTAGCAAATGTGATAGAATACTTGATAACCTTGTGTCAGCAAATGACTGGTATGCCAGTGTTGTAATGTGTTTTATCATTGGGTAGGTTCATTTGGTACATGTAATGATAGTTCCAGTCCACATAGCAATAACAAGTTAATTTAGTTCTAGAATTATGTTTGCTACAGACTATGATCATAGATAATGTTTGAAAAGAAATTCCAAGACACTAATTGATCAATAACAAACATGCTAAATATCTCTCATTGTTTAGCTTACTAATTGAACCACTGCTTCACAGGTTGTTGTGTGTGTGTATATATATATTATACCCTTACTTCTATATAGAGCAGGAAATTTCTAGATTGTAAAGATGCCTTAATTTCTAGATATATTGGATCATCACTATGATTAGCTCCCTCTTGAAAACAAACTTCTATATTAAAATTTGAAAAATATGCTTACAACAATAGAAATAGTGCATAAGAATGCTCCAGTTGGTTGGGAATAATTTTAAATACTTAAGTTTAGAGACAGATAGTATAAAATCTAATGCTAAAGCCACACAAATGCCAAATCTTGGAAGAAAAAAATTACACATTTAGGGAAAAATATTGGTGTTAATGGAAACACAGGAAATAGTTGTTTCCTATGAAACTTTTTTTTGCAAAGGTTGCTGCACTACTGATCTAACTATAACAAAAATTTAACATATTTATCTGGTCACAACTGTCAGCTTGCTTTTGATGAGTTCAGAACTGTTTAATAAACATAGTTTTGCAGAATACACACCCACAAAAACCTCATTTCCTGCAGGTACATGCTAGTACTATTGTAATTAAAGCACAAGTATAGTCAATGCTTAATTTCTCTCAGATTTCTTATAATCTAATATCAGGAAACTGTTTAAGATTTTTTTTAATCTAAAGGCAGAAACACTATAATGTTAAGAACGCCTAGGTTGCACTGAGAGTTGATATTTAACCCTTCTGCTATGGGCCCAATATAATATACACGAGGTATTTATACTACAACTTTTAATGCAGTAAGTGTATCTTCACAAAATTTGGTAGATTTTTTGTAAAGATAAAAAGTATTTCGTATACAAAAAATCAAATTTCTTAATGAAGTATTTTTATTATAGATTTGATTGTGAAAATATCAAGTCTGTTTCATTATCAGTCCAAGTGCAAAGTGATTTTCATGTTATAACTAAAAAACTATTGTTCATCCCAAAAATCTCAAATATTATTTGTGTAATCTCTAAACCCTCCTAAATACATTTCAAACATTTGTTTTCAGTAAAACTATACATTTTTTCTGTTATTTTCTCTACCCTAACTCTATTGGGTCTGTCAATAGAGTAACCACCATAAAAAATTTAGGAAATAAATATAAAACGTGCTTTTTCCCTCCAGAATGACTACAGATAACATGAAAACACAAAAGCATAGTATAAATAGCTTAAATCTCATAACATTATACACTTATATATACATACAGAACTTACAATGATACTATGCACATGCACTTGTGATACCATATCCAATAATATAAAACTGACCTTTAGTCTTCACAAAATGACCTGTCTTGACTGTGTTTTAGTGGACTAGTA
>NW_013665612.1:1692253-1699147 GCF_000517525.1 Limulus polyphemus
ATATGTATATACATTAATACTATTTACAAATAGGCTCTTAAACTTATTTATCTTAAAACATAGAACAGTAAATAAGTAAGTAAAGCAACCAATCATATCTTCTAATTATGACTTTTTGTACTTGTTTGCTGCTTGTCGTAGGTTGCTAAGCCTTATGAAATTTCCAACATGGAGGAAGTTAAAAGAAAAGTTTTTAAGGTTTTATATATGCATTTCAAATAATTAAAAAAAAATCATAAGTTACTATATCAATACCATAGAATCCCACTATAATTTATCAAGCATGGTAACTAAGCTGTATTTGGGTCTAAAATAATATATGAAATTTCAAGCTCACAAACGACTTACCTTATCATTTGAAATTTTGTGTGAAAATAATGAGATTTACACAATAACACATCAAAATGTCTGAGAAAACAACTAGGGGACATTCTAAGCTTTGGTTATTGGTTATTCATGTCATATACAGAAGTAAGTGTATATAAGAGAATGTTTCCAAAAATGGAAAGAGGTGGACAGGGGGGGGGGCACTGTGATTGATTCAGTACATGAGTGATATCTTAGAAAATATAAAAGAGGTTCTTATTTTATTTTCTAGCTTGTCAATATTGGTAACTTGAGTTCCTAATTTGTACATATCTATAGACTTTTTATTTTGACATCACAAACATCTAATTTGAACCAGTGCTGCATTCAACATACCATGTGACACACAAAAATCGATGTTTTTTTAATACTTATTTTTAAATTATGAAATTATCTAATGTGTTATACTAAAATTTTAATTATAATCTACAGTTTGATACCAAACTTATTGACATAAAGTTATAAAATAATAGTTGAATAAAATTTTTAATACAAGTCAACAAATGAGATGACATGGCCTTTGACATGTGACCCATCAGGATAGGGTTAACTGAACCAGTCAATTACATTAAACACCTCCAGCCCTATCCCAAATCATACTCTATCAATAACATTTAAATTATCTTCCAAAACTCAAAATCTCTTTCCACTTTTAAGAACAAGGATCTGGTACTCTTTGTGTAGAAATTAACCAATGAGTATGGCGTTAATGCACACTAATCATGAAGGTATCAATAATTCATTTGTTTATGCTAGTCAGAAAATATTGAGGAATAATTTCTTGCTTTGATGAGGTTATTAAATCATTTTTCTATCTACCTATATGGCCAAGAACATAATAATACTTTTTGATGGTTGAATACTAGTTGGTTATAATGATTGCTTGATCAGATCAAATCCGTTTCCACAAGATCATAAATTGATTTAAATAGTTAGAGTTTAAAAATCAAGGCCAAAACAAAAATGCCCATGTTTATCACATCCATAATGTAGCATAAAATTGAGAACAGATCAAGTGTGATATTAATATGTCAAGACTGTGTGTAGAACACATCACACAATATGATGAATCATGTAAACTTTTGTTGTATTTAAAATAAAAAAAATAAAAACTAGCATACCAAAAAAAATGACAATTTTTATAAGAAAATGCACTGATAAACCATGAAATACTATCCAGTATGGGAAAAAAGTAAATGTGCATTAAAAGGTTGAAATGATACACATTTCAAGTCCTTTTCTTTCAATTCATTAAACTATAACAAGATTTATAGCACATGAGATCAGTTTGATCATGTATATCTATAGTGGGATGTTTCTAAGTTAGACATGTTTATTTCATCAAGTTTTTATTCCAGGCTATTTTGTAATTAAATATTGAGTTCCTAGAAAATGTCCTCAACACGTGGCTGGCTCAATTATAAAAACTATAAACACTGTTATGAACACCAAGTTAAATGTGTACAAAAGAATCATCATAATTTTTAAACATAATTTATTATACATGCTTGGTCAATTAATTGCTTTTATTAACAACTGTTAGAATCAGACATGAGGTAAATTGTAATTTCTAGATCTTAAATATCAAACTTGGAAACAAAATTATTTTAAAACACTTTTTGTTGCATAAACACATATGAACCTTTCACATAAGTATAAAAGCCAAATACACGCATTTTGTTTAGAATATCTGGGCATTTTTATTAAATAATGAGAGGATATGCAAGTGCAATAGGGAACTGATAAAAAGAAATTTGGTGAATGATATTACTTATTGGTAAAACGTAGTATGTTTCCACAATACTAAGTTCTAATTGTATGGTTAAGTAAATATAGCATGCAGTAATAGTATTTAAATGGTATTGATGAAAATATGGTGTTGGATATTCAGTTATTATTACTAATAAAAACAGTGGTGGTAAAAGTGTTTTCATTCTTAATGCAAATCTCAGTGACACTTCACACATGCACGTGCAAGATATACAAAGTAAGACCTTGTACCTGGAGGTTTCAGTGGTTTTTAAATTTAAATAACAAAAAAAGATTTACACACCATTGGATTCCACAGTCAAAAACTAGTACATATGTACAATTAAAAATTGTACATGTAAATCGATGCAACCTTCCCATTGGAACAATGTTAACAAAATGTCAGTGGCTGATATCAAGTTATCACTTGGTTATACCTGGTAACTTGAGACTGTATGAAACCAGTGTCAAGGCAAGATAAAACGCAGTCCCAATAAAATCCATCAATTTCAAACTCATACATTTGTAATCATATTATACTGATAAATGAAATGAAAATTGCCAACAACCAAATATTAAAAATGAAGTATGAGCTTACTTATGTACTTGTGAAAGTGTAGGAGATTTTGTAATCACACTGATTGTAAACTTGAAATACTGTGAATTGGCAGATATATACCAGTAGTAACCTCCCCTTGTTCCACATCATGTCATGATGTAATTGATACATTGTTCATACTACTTTTATCATAGACTATTGTAGTGCATGATCTTTCCCTCCAGCCACACCCAATGATATGATATATAGCAAACTGTTGCCAAACCATTGTATAGTCTGTTTACAATCCCCATTCATCATTTTTTTTTGACATGCTGGTGGTTCAATTTGAGCGGACATATCTATGTATCAGTTTATGCATTATGTAATACACACCACAAACAGGGTGGAAATTTCACTATACACTAGTACGCTAGCAGACCAAACAAAACTGCAGGTGTACCAAATCAGTGCACCCCAGTAAATTCTTGGTACTACAGAAATTCATCAGGCAACATACCAGTTTGAATACTTGGGAGTTGACGTATGAAGTCTCTCACAGTGGCATAAAATTTTGACACAAATAAGGATCCATTGAAATGAATTATACAGATATTACAAAAAAAGTCCTAAATTTGTGCTGGAAGACAGAACAGATACCTTTTACTTGTAGTTTTATAAATTACCTTTCTGCCATTGCAAACACACAAACCTGAGTTACCAGCATAACATAACACAATATGCACCAAGCAGCACAGTTCACATTATTTTTATGCTGTAAAATAAATGCACAGGCTGCAGCCAGGTGGTAAAGGAAATCCCATTTCTACGAAGAAAAATAATCACCCCCAAAACAGCAATGGTACATAACTAACAAGGTGGAGAAAATGTGGTAAAAGTAATAGTTCACTGTATCAAAAAGGGAGATAATCTCACAAAAACCAAAGTGAAACGCCAACTTGCAATTGGCTAAAATGGCCATTCATTTTGCTAAACTTACACAAATTTCATCAGGAATATCATAATGCTGCACTTCATTGAGTGTTGATACATGTGGGCTATTTTTAAAGTTTTACCTTCATAATAATTAAGTAACCTAGCCAGCCTGTGAGAAAATTAATTGAAGAATGGAACATTTTGGCTTAAGAGAAGCAACATGGTGGTGAAAAACCCCAATATGTGAATGAACTTCCTGATCATGAGACTGAACCAAAGGAAAAATGATTGCAATTTTCTCCAGTCAGTACTTGTCCTAGGCCCATACCTAACATCACTGAAAGTGCTAACTCAACTAACACAGATAGGTCTGACATTAAGTCATGAAGATTTATTTTCACCTGCACTTACGATGCCCCAAACAAGCAAGAGTTCTCATATGCACTTCTCAAAAAAAGAGAAAATTTAACCATTCATGGAAGAATAAGTGGTCTTGGTTTGAGTTCAACACAGATGAGGGAGTTACGTTCAGTGCCCTTTGTATAAATTTCCCAAGTTTCTCTGATAGCCATAACTAATTGTTTGTGGGGTCTTGTAATTTCACATGTCCACAAAGAACTCGTCAAAACAAGCAGAAAGTGTTGGGCACTTTAAATGTGAACAAATGCAGAAGGCAAAGGACCAACCAGAAACAACACCCATTCTAAGATAAGTTTACCCTAAGCCCTAAAACTTTGTACTGATAATAAAAATACAGTGTACATACATTACACCAGGAATTTGTCACCCCAAATCGAAACACAGTGTAACCCTAGTACAATATTTTGAATGAGATAGCAAGTGGAAATATTGGTACATTCTACTTCAGGGGGAGACAAACATACAAATAAAAACAAAATATATTCCAATTTTCCAATTAGCTTACACTGCCATTCATTTCATCAAACTTATACAAGTGTCTTTGGGAAAACAAAGTAGCCTAGCTGTAATTCTGTAAAACCTACAAAAAATAGCTTTAGAACAGGTATTGCCCTTACTCAAAAATTGACTAACTTAACTTTGTTTTAAGTACTTGTCCAGTGAGCAAAATGACAAGATGAAGGAGCAGTGATTTGTAAAGAAATAAATTAACATTCAACAATTCAATAAATTTGTAAATAAAAAAAGATCATTTATTTGCTTCCAAGTCTATAGTATGTTTGTGTACCCAAACAAAGATGCTAATCAAACCACAACTTGTGCTTTCCAAAGGTGGAAAAACTTTTATGAACTGGTAAATACTTTAAAAAAATAAGCTTACCAGTTCCTCATTATAAAATTCCAACCGTGACCACAAAGTTTATTGAATGGCTTTGTTTCTACAAATTAAGTGGCTAAAAATAATGATAAATGGTTTTAAAGTTCTTGTGTGTGTATTCAAATGGTAAATGCTTCTAGATCCAAAGAAGAGAGCTGTTGTTTGATATATTACTGATCCTTATTCGTTCAGCCAACTTGAACACACACTGTTTTTGGTTTTAACATTCACTAGCCGGTTACTGCCAAATGGTGGAGGGAAGGTTTAGTGGGAGTACAGTTGCCTTGAAATAAATCCTGCAAAATCAGTATGTATTAGTACTGTAAACATTTTCCATTTGTTGTACAATAATTAGTATTTTGTTTATGGGAGATCTATAAATTCAAAACTGTGATTTTGCATTTACATACTTGCATGGCTGGGAACTATAATTCTCCAAGACTACTTGCACACTCATTGCATGGGTCACTCACTTAATCTTGCTTTTATAAATTCATGCTACGTTCCATCAGTATGAAATTGTGTCGATCAAGTTAAAGGAATAACTATTCGGATTAAATCCTCACTCAAACACGGAGAACTATTAAATGCAATCATCATGTCTTCCATTACTCAATGTGTGCACTACATGCCGGGTTGAGAATATTTAAGGTCAGGAAAGGTTCTGTCATCCATTCTTACTTCTCACATGTGAGTTTATTGTCTTTAGAAATGATAATTTTGAAATGTTTAATGACATTTGGGCTGCTGAAGATAAGAAAAATGCTATGGCTTATCTAAACATATTGGAATCCTTTGAATTCATTTATCTTTTATTTACTAGCTTTACAATGTTCCCTTTACTATTTGAAAGAAGCTTCTGTAAAATTGTAAGGTCCAACCCAAGAAATTATCTCTGGTGTTTCCCTAATAGAATAATGCTGTAAAGAACTGACTTCACTAAAAGTGAACATAGATTATTCACGTCATATTCTCAAGCACAGGAGTAATATTGTTAACAAATCTACTATTAATATTAGCATGCTATGAGTTAGTCAACAACAAGTCCAATGTGCAAATGCAGAATAGTTTTGTGGAGGAGGATTACTTTCAAAAAACAGTAACCATTCCTTTTCTTGAAAACATCATCAGTAATCTTTCCTCCAGATTTGATGGACATGTAAAGTAAGCATCATCAATTCAGAAACTTATGCCATCAAAGCTCTCACAAGAGTTATCTATCTCTGATATCGGTGAGGCTATAAATTTTTTACAGGGAAGATTTTTACAAATCCTGATATTTTTGACAAAGAAATTCATAGCTGGAGGACAATACAGCTTTCTATACCACTCCAGGACAGAACCCAAACTGCTTAAAAGTATGCTTCAGTGTACCAAATATCTTTATGTTACTGAAACTCATTGCCACACTGCCATTAAGTTCATGTTCATTCTTGAGGTCTGACATCCGGGAACTTTGCCCTCTAACAATACAATGTCCACACAGTAACGGAGGTGAAGGAGCAAACATAGCGCAATTAAGGGGAAATTTCATTCATTCTGTACACTTGCCTGCTGTCTAGACTCATATTTGTAACAACTGTTTCTGTTGAACTTTTGTTGTTACAAACCTGCAAATATGGTGGAGTTGTTGTGTATTGAATCACAAATAATAAGTTGAAAAAGACTTGAACTTTCCTTCTATTTGATACCTAGTCCTTCAGCTAGCCTTAATAGTAAGCATGAAGCAAACATTTGTGGGATTCTATTCATAGCCTGGAATAGTCTTAAAACAATTTTTTGATAATTTTTTAAAAAACTAGTTCAACCTGTTTGACCCTTTGTCAAGATGGCAATTGCATTACCAAACAAAATCACAAGACTGTGATGTCACGCTGACCTCAAGAATATGAACACTTAGCATCTGCTCTCCACTGATTGAATAGTTACCCAAGTTGTGCATAAACGAAAAAAAGACTGTTATTACACTCAGTAGTGCATAGATGTACATATATGATAGCCAATGACT
>NW_013665612.1:1699624-1701271 GCF_000517525.1 Limulus polyphemus
TTTAACAATTAATAACTACTCTGCATGTAGATAATACAGTACTTCACTATGATAAAACACATATTTATGCTAAGTCTAGCTCCCCACGCAGTTACAATACAATGATGATTTGTTGGCTTTACATTGGATGTTTGTGGATTTTATGTGAACAGACATGCAACTGTTTATGTTATATTTCATGCAAAATTTCTCACAGATTTAATCTCATAGCGCCTATTTTTTACATATTTTCTGGGATTGCATACCCCCAGAGCCCTGAAGCATTTGTATGCTGATTGTGCTTCACATAATACATATTAGCTTTTGATCTTGCAAATTAGAACTCCCTTTTCAAACACTTTGCATATGGGCCTGCACTTGAATTTATAGTTATATACTACTATTAGTGATTACTAGCAGTAGTAATAGTAGTCTGTATCACTTTGCTTTCAGTTTCACCCAGAAGTTTTTATTTACAACTGCCAGTGCCATTAGGATACTAGTACTAGTAACTAGTAGTGTGTACTAGTTCTGCAATGGCAATGTAATTTTGCAGTACACTGAACTGAATATACAAAATTGCAATTTATAATTATACTTATAATATAACTTATACTATACACTATACTATAGTTAACTTAAGTTATACTCACAGTCACAATGTCAAGCTAATTATTTATATTTTCATTTTACGATATTTTATTGATTTAACTTTGTCTGAAGGCGCCTTAAAAGCTCCCATACACATAAAACATATCAAAATAAGTATCTTTCCAAACAATATCCTGATATTTTTCTGAATAATAAATTTTGTGTAAAGTAGAAAACTTACCATATTTTACTCCCTGTCCTAACACTAGTAGAAAAGAATTATTGAAGACACGAGTGAGACCTTCCCTGGATTGATGCAGTCCCCGTAGATCAAAAGCAAACACAGCAAGTAGTAAGGGATCAATGCCATAAATGTTAATTAAATCTCTTTGAAAAAAATGAAACATAAACACTGAAAAAAAAAAAGAGAGATTGTGAGAAAAAACAGCAAAATACAACAGATACAATATTTTTGTAACTAATAAATATATTATATGTTAACTATTTTTTGAAGTTCTTATCAAATACAGGCATTTTTGAGTTAGAGAAGGTGTAAAACAAAGATACTTTTCTTTGTAAAGATTAACAGCTTTGTAAACACAAATTAAGTAACGACGAACAAATACAAATTTATAAAAATATGAAGTTTCGACGTACCACGTGCATCATTTATTTTCACAATATACCCTTGAAAATGAAGCACGTGATATGTCGAAACGAGTCGAGGCAACCAACTTCGTATTTTTGTAAAGTTGTGTTTGTTTTTCGTTACTTAATTTTTGCTTAAAAAGCTGTTTTAATTTTTACAACATTTGTAGATAGCACAAAGTACTACTTAACTTCATGATACTGTTACGTCTCCGTTCGTTAGTTAATTTTCCGTAACTTCGACGAAACTTTAGCGACACAAGTCCTTTCTTAAATAAAACTGGTTTATTCTTTCTGAATATAACTTTGCGATACACTTAATTTCAACAGTCGCGCTATAACAAATGCTAATTATTCTCAACGAACGTCTCACGTGCTCAACAATATTCTCTCTCCGCAGTTCAATTACACACACACTGTCCCGTCACG
>NW_013665612.1:1701900-1711056 GCF_000517525.1 Limulus polyphemus
TGACGCAACAATACATTTCTTTGTTTATCATTAGCACTAGTAGCGGTTCTAAAGTTCAAGACCTTTTGGAGACTTTCTTGTTGTTAAACAAAGTGAATTGTGATAATAGCCAAATTTAATTAATGTTATAAAATATATAAACAACTAAATACATAATAAAGCTATCCCCAACGTCACAGATTGTACCAAACATATACATTATTCGAAACCACGCAAAAACTCTTGGCTAAAGTATTTTAGGATGATGAACAAGAAAGTCATAATTATATTCCAGAGGTCTAAATAAATGAAAACTTAACTCATGTTACAATAATGAACGCCTTTCAAAATTGCTCTACATATGAATAAGGGCCGATCAAATTTCAGATTTATTATAATATCTTCTTGAGCGTGTATTCGGAAGATTAAATTAAATAATTTTTATCTAGATATAGCCGTTTAATTGATATGTTGATACCAATAACTATAATAATAAATACTTTTTTAACTTGAGAGACGTGGATATTTTTTCCAGTTACCTATATGTATATCTCTTTAAATTCGCTTTTGACCATTCTTTTTTCTTGTCCATCAATTCCAATATAAAAAATGCGATATATATTTTTTTAAATATTAATTTCTAATTTTACTCATTCGTCGAGAATTTAACTTAGATGTAACGATTTTGGTAAAACCAATAAGGAAAGTATAAATCAAAGAATGGAAACACCATTGAAAGGAGGATGCCACAATGTTGAAAATCCAAGTACAGAACCTATGTTGCCAGCGTTTGATTACTGGGAGTTATATGATGTAAACTGTTGTGTTTAAAACAAAGAAACAAATCTAGTTTTAGAACCATGTTTATTGCAAAGGAAACTATTAAATCACTGCTCACGAGTCACAAACCTAACAATTATAATAAGAATAATTTTAGAATCGAAATATAAAGGCCGAAAAAATTAAATTTCTTAAAACGCCAGAGTGTGTTTTTTTTTTAAGAGATATTAATATCTTTGTGACGTGGCCTCCTTTCGTTGGCGGGTTCATTTAAATTATTATATGAAAATAATTCAAAAGTTCAGTCCATGAAAACTATAAAGAATGAGATTATTTCCTTTTTTAACATTTCGACAAACTAGAACACTTTTACTGCCGTAAATTTACCGTAGGCCTGTATTACAAATGATGTTACCTAATATAAAATAAATCAACCTATTTATTCAAAGTAATTGCTATAGCACCCCCCAAATGGCACAGCGGTAAGTCTGCGAATTTTTAACACTAGAAGTCGGGTTTCAATATCCGTGGTAGGCACAGTACAGCTATCCCATTGTGTAGTTTTGTGCTTAACTACAAACTAACAAAAACTGCGATAGCTATCCCACTGACTGATTCACTCTATCTTCAAAATTACCCTTGAAACAACATACCTCCTACGTACATTACGCTTCCCGGAATGTCGTATTTATAATCTACGTTTGAATATATTAGAACTTTAAGTCACATTCTTAGAGCAAGTCTTTACACCACATTCTTAGAATGATCCAGATATTCTATCTAAGCCTATCTTGACTTTCCAAACTTAAAATTACCATTAAGACTCGCAGCCCCCACCAGCTAACTTCTAAATTAAACGTTAAAAATGTAGTTTATAACATTGGGCTTCTCAACAGGTTGAGGTTCTGCTGGCAAGTTCTTCTCTGGAGTTACCTAGGCAGTTGTTCTCTCTCTTACGTTCTTTCAGATATAACAAACTGATAGGATTTGTCCTGGATTGACTACTCTTTTGGATTTTGTAAACCATATCATATTTTTTTCAGCCCAGGGTATGACCCCTCCCAGCTCATGCTTAACTTTAGAATTCTTCCATTTTTGCAATGGGGATTGTCACTTTGATGGAATCCAGTTTTATCAGCATTAACATCATAGTGGCTTTTCATTTTATCACAACTTATTTAAGTATTTTTCAGGGAGTAATGAATGGGACTGATGGTGTTTCTTATCCCCCAACATATCCTGTTGGAGACTTTTCAAAGTGACTGTTTGGCACTTTCATTTCTTTTCAAAATATCAGCGATGATAGTGTGCTGCTGGTAGCTTCGTGTCCTGCCATGTAATAACTCATCAGTAGCAGTGGAAGTTCTTGATCCCACATTTTCTGATGTTTATCCACATACATAACTAAATGATTTAAAAGTGTGCAGTTGTATCTGTTTATCATGCAATCTGTAAATGAATGAAGGAACTGTTGTTCTGTTCTTTTTAATCCCAAGGATCCGACACATTTCTGCCAACAAATTTGATTCAATATTCCATCTCTCATCTGATTGAAACTCCATTAGCACACAAAATCCCAAGAAACATTCGTTCACAAATTTCTTCAGAAGAGTTTCTGCTTCCTGGTAAAGAATAGAACATGTTTTCTGACCATTTGGTGAAATAATTTACTACAACCATGATGTGTCTATTTATACTGTTTCTCTGTGGAAGAGGGCCATAAACAACAGTTATAGTAGTGATTTTAAAGAGAAATTATCACAGACTGTATTGTAATAACAGAGCAGGAAGAATAATTCATCTTGTCAAATTGTGTTTTAAAGTAACTGAACCAGCCTGTTTAGACTTTGACGCAAAAGACAATTATTTAAAGTTCTGGATACAACTATTATAACCAACAGTGCAATGAACATTTGTATATACGTTTCATTTGTTTTAATATATTATTTTAAAACAAATGGACTTTGTGTTTCTTGTCACAATTTATTGCCAACAATTCACAAACACCTACTGTAAATAATCCGATCCATACTTGTTGAATACTTGTTCACAAAACTTAATTGGCTTTTCAAGTAATTTGTTTAGAGGATGAGCTATATCAGAGAAATATTATACAAAACGATGATACTACAAGCACAGTCCAAGGAATCCACCTATCTCAGGCAGGTTCTTTAGTGTTGTCCAATTTTGGACAAGGCCAATCTTTGTAGACACTTTTTCCTGCTAACTACGTGTCCTAAGAAACTGACATGTTGGTGGAATAATTCAAACCTTTGTGTTATATTATTTCCAGCTGAACTTCACCCCAAATTCCTGTTTTCGTATGTTTTGTGAGCTTTGCATTAGTCCTTTGGCTTGATAACAGCTGTTGACTCCTTAGTCTCGGCTTTAGTAGTCAGGTTTCCCACAACCATAACAATATGGAATACACTTTCTAGTATCCCTTGTCAGGGGTTCTTATTCCCTAATGTCCTTCACCTGTAGTTCCTGGCAATATATTCCTTGAAATTACACTTGAAACATCAATTAATATTTTGTTTTATTCCTTCCATTCTAAATAATTAACTATTTAACCAATATTTTTAGTTCTTCTAGTATATTGCCAGTGTGAGTTTGTTTCAATATTACACAATCTAACAATCCCATAACTTTAGGAGGGCATGTTTGGTTGTTTATCTGCAACCTTAATGGTTTCTAGTTCATTGCCAACTGCAGAGCTTCCTTTAAAGATATACATCTACTCTGCTTCAGCTTATTTCTCATATCCTCGTCTATTATGGCATCTGCAAATTGGCCACGTGCCAATTAATTCACCATTTCACGAGGATCGTCTAGGTATCATAATTATGAGAGCATTTCAAATTTTTTTTGCACGTTCAGCTAATGTCTCTTATTTACAAAACTTTGCTCTTCATTTTTTGGTGTGACACTCCGAACCGGTTGGGCAAGGTGGCTACCAATGATTGGTAGTTGTTATTACTCTCAGCTGGAAGGGTATTGAACGTTCTCAAAGCTGTTACTTTTAGATGGGCAGCAAGATGAATGGGTTGTTGCTCACTATTCCACCTATTTGCTCTGGAAATGATTTCAAACTGAGCCTGTTATGACTCACATGGTACCTTCTTATAATAATCTGTTAGTTTTTCATTCTGTCGATGCTGAACTGGCCAACTAAATTCTGGAACTGGATTTGGTAATGCTATTGCTGGAGTAGTCCAAGGATTGTTTGTTTGTTATGAATTTCGCGCAAAGCTACACGAGGGCTATCTGCGCTAGCCGTCCCTAATTTAGCAGTGTAAGACTAGAGGAAAGGCAGCTAGTCATCACCAGCCACCGCCAACTCTTGGGCTACTCTTTTACCAACGAATAGTGGGATTGACCGTCACATTATAACGCCCCCACGGCTGAAAGGGCGAGCATGTTTGGTGTGACGGGGATTCGAGCCCGCGATCCTCAAATCGCGAGTCAAGCGCTCCTAACCACCTGGCCATGCCGGGCCTTAGTCCAAGGAGCTCTTTCAGTAATAGGTGGTACAACATATCTTATATTAGTTGGCGCTTTAGGTTGGAACTTGAGTCGATGACAAAAAAAAAAGAAAAAAAAAGAAAAGTTGCTGGCTTAATCTTTGCAATCAATAATTCGTTTTCCAGTTGTTTTATTCCGTTACTGATGTTCTTTTTTCACTTCAATAATGTAGTTTCTACTTCACTTTTAATTTTTTCGATTTTATCATTATAGTATCTCTGTAAAGTTTCATTTCCTTCTGTATTTCTTTAAATTTGTTGTTGTATTCCCTCTGTACGTCCCTTGTAGCTTCATCTACCTTGTTTTCAATCGGCTTTATTTTGATTTTAATTCTTTAAATAATATATATCTCTTTTTAACTTTCTTTTTGGTATTATTCTTAATTTTTTGTCTCTTCCTGGCCTTCTTTCAAGTATACCTTTAATTTCCTATCTCTGTTACATATACATGAATGTTTTAATTTAAGTATAGCGTGAATGTTAAATTTAGTTATTTTTAGAAGCGATAGTTTATCGCAGGTTTGTTTACGTAACTGTGCGAATCATACGCCGTTTGTTCAACTAACCGCAATAGTTAACACACCGATTGATTCACTATCTTGAAATAACTCAGATCTTAATTATCTCGTACATTCAAACCACTCTCGAATATGCTAGAAAACTATACGTTACTTTCTTAGAACTTTTTAGCAGGTGTCCTAAGCCTATCTTATTAACCTTTTGATCTCAACGTTATCAATGAAACCTGGAGCTCTCTAGCTAACATTAAAATTACAACATTATTATTGATCATTTCATGGTTAATATATATATATGTATGTATGCATGTGTGTGTGTATAATTGATCCAAAGCTAGTTCTTCATTAGAGTAATCTCTTCTTTATCAGGTATTTTAATAGTTCTTAGTATTTGTTTCGATGTGTTATAATAAAATTAGAACTCTAATGCGTTAACTTTAGTTTAGGATTGAATTGAGAGAAAGATGGAAAGACAGGGAATTTTCTATGGCGGCTTATTTCGCTTTTCACACTTACATCGAATCAGCATCTCCAATTGCACCATCAATAGATGTTGCAACTGGGAAAAATATTAAAAACCTGCGCGTAACAACTCATAATAATATCATTACCATATGTTCATTAAACTCCGCATTCTCCTGATGCATTAAAACAGAACTTGTTTGAATGTTTAAATTGCTTAAAATTATCCAGTTAGATGTCTATGTTTAAACAATTGTGTTGCAAATTTGTAATACTGTAATGTAAAAAACAAAACAAAAGACAAAAACAAATAAAAATATCAGGTGGAAAATTGAGTCAACCATTAAATAGATGAAATATATATATATATATAAAGTTCTTAAAACAAAAACAGTGCATTCGGGGTATTTTTCGAGAAACATTAGATTATTCATGAAAATTCCATGAAATGATGTGGGTGTTTTCTGGTTATTCGCAAATATTTGTCTTCAACTAGTGGTGTTATCCTGTAAATTATATGGTATAATAATAAAAAAAATGGTTTGTTTATTTTAGAACAAAGCCACATTGGGATATCTGCTGTGTCCATCGCGGGGAATCGAACCCCGGGTATGAGCGTTGTAAGTGGTAAACTTACCGCTGTCGCACCAGTAAAAAAAAAAGGCATTGGAAATAAATTAGAAGATAAAAGCTTTTTGATAAAAAATGTAAAGACGTGTGCAACTTTTTATGTGATTGTATTATTTGCTATGCCTGTTAATACTTCGTTGTAATTTCTTCATCTATGTATTAAATTGCAGGAGATAGACTACGTATAATTTGAAAAGTCTTGTTTATTTGTTGTTGCTTTTTCGAGCACAGCCATACTGGGCTATCTGCAGTTTCCACTACAGAGAATCGAACCTCGGATTTTAACGTTGTAAGTCCATATACTTACCGCTGTTCCACCGGGGTATCCTGAAAGGTCCAATAAAATATTGTTTATCATTGTTATCGTCTCTTTACCTTTACTTTTTCATGAAGTGAATCGACGTCTAAAAGCTTTTCACTCTAATGATCAAATAGATTAATAATTTAATTACGAACTTACGAAACAACAACTGAATCTTAGTCCATAACGGTACAACTAAAATTCACGAATACTTTAAAAGCCTCCAGTACTAGACTAAAACAAAAAGTAACACTTAATTACTTTCAAGCAACTTTTTCTTAGATACCTGATAGAATTTAATATGAATAACTCAAGAAAAAACTGTAACAAAAGTGGTAAATGTAGGGATGGCTAATATCAATCCTTGAAAAACAATGCAAGCAAAATAGTAAGGATGGCCTTTGCATCATCCCTACATAATAGCACAAGCACACAGTGTAGTAGAATGTTAACAGACAAAAATTGGATAAATTAAACTCAGTTGTGAATGAACAGTTATATATGTTGCTATACGTTAATTCTCGCCACGTAGGAATGATGCAAGTGCCATACCTACTATCTTGTTTGCATTGTTTTTCAAGGATTGATATTAGCCATCCTAACATTTACTTCTTCTGTTGCAAAGTTTTTTCTTGACTTGTTTTTTTTTTAATGCAGTGTTTCAATAAACATAGGAAGATTGGATTAATAACCAAATTCTAAATACAACAAGGTTCCAACTGAAATATTTATTGTTTATTTATTACTGGCTGG
Organism: Limulus polyphemus; assembly: GCF_000517525.1. NCBI lineage: Eukaryota > Metazoa > Arthropoda > Merostomata > Xiphosura > Limulidae > Limulus > Limulus polyphemus. The sequence continues at coordinate 1,708,848 of NW_013665612.1, forward strand.
TAATTACTGTTTCACCCTGTACTTAAGCTTTTTAAAGGAGCAACAGATTTCTGTAAAAAAACTAACTTCAAGGGATAATAATAACATCGTTCACACTAGAATTATGATTTTTTTAAAAATTAAAACTAGTTATTAATAATACTTATAAAAGCGGATAGTTCGTTTGAAACTATGTCACCTCAATGAAATTGTTTGAAACTAATGTATTAGTTTTTGAGTTTTTGTTTTTTTTTCCCATAGTCCTTGCGGACCGTTGAGCCGATGGCAGATCTTGCTCTGCCATCGTTTCTAAAGCTGTTTCTTACGTCAAGGATGCAACCCACTTGACAGCCTTCCCTCTTTGAAAGTACGAGCATGTTCGGTGTGACGGGGATTCGAACCCGCGACCCTCAGAATGCGAGTCGAGCGCCTTAACCACCTGGCCATGCCGGGCCAAGTTTTTGAGTTATCATGTAATAAAGAAGAAGAAGAACAAGAAATTCAAACTTTCTGCTATGATATTTACTGACATTCCAAGCAGTTGTGACTCCGTCATTACATAGATATTATTATAAAAGGAAACATTGCTTAGTATTGATAAAATGATTTGTTTGTGTAATATTAGGTGAAATGATGACTAGATAAATCATTTCCTTGGTATAATGTTAAGTGGAATGATTGCTGGATAAAAGATTTTTTGATGTAATGATTTTGTTTTTGTAATTCGAGTTAGAACTCTAGCCAATAAACTATGTTGTTGGTATAACGTTAGGTAGGATGATGTTTAGATAAATAATTTTGTTCATACATTTTTATTAGGCTGAAAACTCCAGTATTAATATTAACTACTAAGTGTCCCCCGGTGTGCCAATGATAAGTTAGCCGACTTACAACATAAACAGAACTCGTGACTCCGTCATTACATAGATATTATTATAAAAGGAAACATTGCTTAGTATTGATAAAATGATTTGTTTGTGTAATATTAGGTGAAATGATGACTAGATAAATCATTTCCTTGGTATAATGTTAAGTGGAATGATTACTGGATAAAATATTTTTTGATGTAATGATTTTGTTTTTGTTAGAACGCTAGCCAATAAACTATGTTGTTGGTATAACGTTAGGTAGGATGATGTTTAGATAAATAATTTTGTTCATACATTTTTATTAGGCTGAAAACTCCAGTATTAATATTAACTACTAAGTTAATGGTAAGTTAGCCGACTTACAACATAAACGATTACGCACGGTGGACAGAGTGCAAATAGTCCATTGTATAGCTTTGCACTAAAAAATAGCAATTACTAATTCGTCTGATGACACAATCGTACTTTTGCAAAGTTAACTAACGTAAAACAATCAATATGCTTGTTCAACGTAATCGCGATAGCTAACACACTGACTGATTCGCCTTCTTGAAAGTCACTCTTGAAATAACTCACTTCTTAACTATCTCGTACATATAACCAAGTTAGCTTAAAAAAAGCAGACAAGTATACTATTATTTAACTTACATCAACGTATATTATATACTAGCGACGCCGTAATCTCATTCTAAAAAGAGACAATAATAATGTTATTTGAAGTATGCAGGCTTTGTCATTTACTGCAACACCAAACAAAATGCAACTTTTTTGAAAATTTCTTGAGAATGCATTAAAATCAACCGCGAAAATTCCAATACTAAACACAAATATTTCTTACATTATACGTTAATTGTTAGCACATTCATTCATTACTTTTCTCGTGCTGTTAATGGACATCTCCTATAAATACCGCATTCTGGGTATCGCATTTGAAAAAACTAGAAACTAAAATAATAATCATATGTAATACAGAATATAAAATAATAATAATATAACAGGCAAAAATCAAAATAATGTCAAGAAATGTCAATACAACACTGTGACCATGTCAATATGTTTAAGAGCAAAAAGATGATATGATACAATAATAATAATAATTTTTGATTTATTTTTCCCTGATTCATATTATGCGAAGTTTATTTTAAGTGAACAAAAACTTGATATGTGCAGCAAGGTAAATTAACCTTTAAATTGACTGCCACCTTTTAAATTTACGACTTCGATTATATGGTGTGTAAATCTATCTTGACACTGAGCGAAGGCCCGGCATGGTCAGGTGGTTAGTGCGCTCGACTCGCAGACTGAGGTTCGCGGGTTCGAATCCCCGTCACACCAAACATGCTCGCCCTTTCAGCCGTGGG
>NW_013665612.1:1711838-1713540 GCF_000517525.1 Limulus polyphemus
TAGCTGCCTTCCCTCTATGTACCCTCTAGTCTTACACTGCTAAATTAGAGACGGCTAGTGCAGATAGCCCTCGTGTAGCTTTGCGCAAAATTCAAAAACAAACAAACACTGAGCGAATGCTCCTTTTTGATCAATTTTTGATTGTCCGTTCAAGCTGCTGGGATATACAATATGGGTTGTGAATATAGTAATGTGGTACGTATTGAATCAATGTCAAATCTACGGCAAGTATCTTCTTGATAAGCATTAAAAATAAGATTGTTACAATTCTTGACAATGATGATTTGAAACTATCGTGGACATGAAGGGAAAGAGAAGATGGTAGAGTTTTTTCGAAAATGTGACAAAAATTATGTGGTGTTGAAAAGATGTAAAAGTAATAAAGTACGTAACTACATATATGTTATTTGCCATATTCAATTTGAACTGATCCTAGCAAAATGTAAAAACCTATATATAAATACATTTATTTTGGTAAGTTATGTATCTTGCCTTAAAGTCCAAACCAAACTTGAAATGTTCTGTTGGTTTTTATTCGTGGCAAATATACTAAGGCTATTAGCCGCCGTCCCTAACTTGGAACCGCCATACAGCATTCACTGCTAAGTTTTGGGATACTCTTTTTACCAATGAATAGTGGGATTGGCCGAACCATTATAACACCTGCACTGGCTGAAGGGACGAGAGCTTTCGGTGTCGATTTCCAGTTCCGTGACTAGCAAAATGCGAGTCAAGCTCCTACAATCAGGCCGTATCAAGCCCCAACTTGAAACGTCATAATCAACTACTATATTAAGCCTTACGATATTAATTTTAAAGCCATTATAAAATTGAAATGAAGACTCAATTGTTAAATTCACAGATGTGTTATTCTTAATTTTATTTTTAAGTTCCATATATTGGAATATATACAGAAGCAATGCAAGCTGAGATATCTTTCTGTATTAGAGCAGACGCAACATAAACCTAATAACATCTGTTTATGATCACAATCTAACTTTATTTGATGAAGCAATGGCAGTTAAGCGTTATCACGTCTGACTGAACGTGAAAAACCTGTAACTCACGATAAAGTGCTCACACACGCACCACATAAAACTTTTTAGTGCCCAGCCCAATGTTTCGTTTTCATCAATGTCGTAATAGATTTAACCAACAGCGTCTAATCTTTAAACGACTTTGTCTAAAACATCTAGAACAGAGGGAATATAATTACAGCAAAGAACGTGCTATGCACTGAAACACTTTGCAATAATACGAAAATGACTGAGTGTAAATTAAAACTGAAGCTGTTTGTGAACCCTTTTGATTAAAAAAAAACTCTTGAAATGTACGCTAGCGAAGAAAGATGAAACGAGTGGCTTTATCATTTTATTTGATGCTATCATAATTAGAATATACAATGGCTAATTATGAACGATAATCGATGTTGGGGTGTTTGAAGGGTTCGATCTTAATTTCGTATAACGATAAGGAATTTGACTGTAGCTTTACAAAGTTTCAATAAATAAAAAACAACACTTGGCTATTTAGTTCTGGCTGTAATCGATTTGTAGTGAAATTTTCAATTTGGCAAGTTAACAAGTGACAAATTATAATCTACTGAACAATTAAATATCAGTTAACTTGTGTAAAATATTTTGTGACGCCTGCTTTCTTATTACTGTTTAAATTAAATTTTTTTGTACTCCAAATCCATAGA
>NW_013665612.1:1714332-1715122 GCF_000517525.1 Limulus polyphemus
AAAGAAATTTTACGGGAAATTATCAAACGAACAAAGACGTAACAGTACAAATAATTTTTTCTTGCAATTACACAATATTTATATTATGCATACACCTGAAATTTTCCATGAACGAACTTAAGGTCGTTAGAGATTTACTTTGATATATGTTTTTCATCTCTTGAGTGAGAAAAATAATTTAAAATTGTAACATTTCCCATAAAAGAATATCATTTAAAAAGATAGTAACAGCCCATTTAGTACTTAGCTATAAGAAATATACCTTGCATAAAATGTAACCAAATATCTTACAGTAACTATATTTTTTTGAAATATCTTAAGATATTATTAAGTCTGCTCGTATGTTAATTTATGAAAAGCTGCAGAATATGGTATTTATCCACGTTAGATATATTAACCTCTTATATTTGCAAGTTGAATCTTTAAAGTTGTTTATGTTTGATGTCTGTTACAATATGTATTATTATATGCTAATTAGTCTTTGGAGAAGATTACCGTATTTTTCTGTGTATAAGACGCACATTTTTACCCCAAAATTTGATGTCAAAATCTGCTTGCGTCCTACACACCGAAGGTATAAATAATATATATCTATATTTACGATATACACATGCCATGTGTAAATACATTTAAATAGGTATTCATAGTTTAGTTCAATGAAATGTGTTATTTATAACAATAGTAGTTTTTCTTTTAAAAACATAACTATTTATAATGCTCCCTAAATAATAAAAACATAAATTACAGTGAAAGCAATGAAGATCTTGTAAACCTTTTTTTGATTTACGGT
>NW_013665612.1:1715132-1735035 GCF_000517525.1 Limulus polyphemus
CGACTGTAGCTTTTTCCCCAAAACGCTGGCTTCAAAATAAGGGCGCGTCTTATATTCCGAAAAATACGGTACTTCGGATTTACCGTGTTATCCCGATTGAATATACTGACTTACCATACTATAGCGAGGCACTTAATAATAAGCCTTACTTCAACAACTGAATACACAAGCCAAGCTTACTATTGTTTGGTCTGTAATGCAACTCAGCTGTAATGGTAGATTTAAACTAGGGCTAGGCAGAGGTGAGGGCTATGATATTAGTAAAACGGGAAATATAATTGACAGGAAAACATGAACATATTTAAAAATCTATGATTAATTGTTAGTATTGTAATGCTAGGAGTATTAGAAATAAAACTGATGAGTTCAACTTCAAAGCAGTTGTGGAAACTGGATTTTGATATTTATGGGTATCACTGAGACTTGGCTGGATTTGAACAATTTTGATGAGAATTTTTTTGGAAATACCAGGCTACAGATTATTTACTAGAGATAAAGTATATATGAGGAGTGAATTGCATCCTACTGAGTTAGAGCACATTAAAGAAAATAGAACTGAGATTGAGTCAGTTTGGGTTAGTGTTAGTGGATATAAAGGGAAAAGTCTTGCTATTGGGATTTGTTATAGACCACCAGGTCAGAATGTGGAAGTTAATGAGAGATTGTATAATGAGATCAGAATGGTAGCTGAAAAAGATGTTGTTATTATGGGAGATTTTAATTTCAGTGGTATTGATTGGAAAAATTTTGAGTTCTGAAATTTTAAGAGAAAAGTTGGGAAACCTAAAAACTGATAAATCCCCTGAATCAGACAACTTTTATCCTAGAGTTTTAAAGGAACTTAAAGATTTTATTTGTGAGCTCTAGCTAACATTTTTATAGGTCATTGAGTAGTGGAAGAGTATTAAAAGATTGGAAGTTGGCTAAACTAATGTTAGTCCAATATTTAAAGGAGGTGATAAACATTGTCCAGGCAATTATAGGCCAGTTAGTCTAACATCAGTAGTTGGAAAGGTTTTGGAGAGTGTGATTAAAGATGAATTGCAGAGTCATTTAAAGAAGTTTGATATAGTGTCAAAGAACCTACATGGTTTCACTAAGGAAAAATCTTCTGACATTCTTTGAGGATGTTACTGCAAGAGTTGATGAAGAAAATACCGTGGATTTGGTTTACCTTTATTTTCAGAAAGCATTTGATAAGGTGCCTCACAAAAGACTTGTTACAAAAATGAAATCTGTGGGTGTGGAGGAAATGTTATTAAATTGGATAGAAAATTGGCTGGAGAGTAGAAAGCAGAAAGTAGTAATAAATGGAGTTAGATCTGACTGGATCATAGTTACAAGCAGTGTGTCTCAGGGCTCTGTGCTGGGTCCTCTGCTGTTTGTGATTTATATTAATGATATTGACTCTCAAATGACAAACAAAATAATGAAGTTTGCAGATGACATTAAGATTTTTAGGGTGGCTATTTCTATCAAAGATGTTGTAGACTTAGAGGGAGATTTAGATCATTTGACACATTGGGCCAATACATGGCAGATGATGTATAATTATCCAAAATGTAAGGTGATGCATGTAGGTTTTCCCAATTCAAATTACTGTTATGATTTAAATGGGAAAAAGATCTTGGTGTTGTGATCGAAAAATCATTTATGTCATCTACACAGTGTATTGTAGCTAGCATTAGGGCTAATACGACTTTGGGTAGCATCTATAGAAATATTGAAACAAAGACAAGAGATATTATTGTTTCACTGTATAGATCAGTTGTAAGGCCTCATTTAGAGTACTGTGTAGAGTTTTGGGCTCCCTTTTTTAAGAAAGACATTGAATTGTTGGAGAAGGTTCAGAAAAGAGCCATTAAGATAATATCTGGGATGGTGGGATTGTCCTATAAGAAGATACTAAAATCTGTAAACTTGTTTTCTCTGGTGAGGAGAAGGTTCAGAGGGGATTTGATTGAGGTGTTTTACAATTATTAAAGGAATTTATGATATAGATTCATCAAACTTTTTGTGTTTAGCAGTGAAAACAATAGGACAAGGGGTCATAAGTTCAAATTTTGGTGGCGTAGGAGTCATCTGCAGTTTAGACAGTATTACTTTTCAAACAGGGTGGTTGGCTTTTGGAATGAACTACCTTCTAGGGTGGTGGAAGTAGAAAATTTAACTGAGTTCAAGAAAAAGATTGGATGAATAGATGAGTATTATGGGATGGTTATAGTTGACAGCTGGAAGGGACATCCTTTATGGGCTAATAAGTTCCTTTTTGTCCCTTTAACATTTTATGAATCTTATATTAGTAAACTTCATACACGTAGCTTCAAAAACTTTTTTTATAACTAGTTTGTATAAACTAACATTCATATATCTGAAGATTTAATTTCAAAGTTCAAGATATATTGTTTATTTTCATCACAACATACTGCATAACACAAGCTGTTCTTAAACATTTTGGAATTTGAACAATCTGAGGCTTATGGTAGCCATGGCAACTTTGTTACTGTGTAAGGTTCTGTTGGTCTACTGTTTTATTAACATCATAATTCCACATGATTATCATAGTTGACACTTGGATTTTTTTTCATGTATTCTGGAAGTATCATATTTTAAGGGTCAAATTATTTTGGATACAATTATTATAATTTAATATATCTTAACTACCATTTGTCATTAAAAAACAATTTTTTTAGGAATACTGTTTATTCTTATATTTGTGTAACTTCTGCATTTGCATCTCTATTCTGTTTTCTTTTATATTGTCATTACTCATGATCAAACTGATTTCTTTCCCCAGCCATAAGCTTATATAATTGACTCATAGCTTATCATTCATTAACACTAACAAACTTCCTGGAGTTTGGTCCCCAAAAAATAATGTGATGATGAGTGCTATTAAGCTGAAAAACAACAACATGTGATTAATTATCTTATAAGGCATACTGCTTTAGAACTATAAAAAAAGAAAAACATTATTTGAGCAGCTACAGGCATTTTATAAACAAAGAAAACTTATCAAAAACGTTTAAATATTTTATGAGAAAAATTGATTGAATATGTAGAAACTAAGGTTCAATATTATGGATGAGCAACATATTGGTGAAAATGTCTTTCTCATTAAGTAACAAGATAAAGAGAATCACCTCAGTTGATTTGAAGAAAGAGTCATTAATAATTTTCAAGTATCATTGTAAAAGATTCTTTAATGAAAGAGTGTACAGGAAAGACAGAAGTTTCACAAACAGGTATTACAGAAGAGTAAAACACACTGGAATCTTATAAAATATGGCAAAGAAGCAAGTATTAGAAGCTTGTGAAAATTTATTAACAATGCCATAATGAAAGGTAAAGGTCATGGTGAAGCAAGGCTATTGGCTGATTCGATTAGAATAATGAAAAACAAAACAGACATTACATATTGGATTGCCATATACATCTGACAACTTTAAAGAATAGACAATATAAATGGCATATAATACTGCCATCAATTGTAAACTTTTTCACATGTCACAAATCTTGAACTTAACTATTATACTGGCCCACCATTGGTTTCTAACCCTGTCACAGTTGAAAGAACTGCTAATTTCACTCTTCCATAATTAGTGCAGAATATATCCCTAGTTAAATATTCTAAGGAAAATGTAGCCTTTACCAAGGTAGATCACACAACATTTTATCCATAGGCTCATAATTGTTTGGCCTTGTCTCTATGTCATTCCCTTGTGTAGTGGGGTTATACTCATTCCAACTGCTGATACAGATATTGCAAAGTTGGTATGAGTTAGGGAGCTTATCTCCTTTGAATAGGATTATTTAGAATGATCATTGATAATCTAAGGATTGTGGGATACCACACTAGGATTTGGTCTGACTTGAAAATGTAGTATTTCATTATTTCTAAGTTTGTTCTTATCTGGCATGGATACACACTATTTTTGTTTCATTTCTTGTATGGTATATTAGACATGATTCTTCATACTCTCTACCCAAAAAACCATTGCTAGTCTGAAATCTGTATACAGAATGAATAGCTAAGTAATTACTTATTCACTGTAAGTAAGATTTTGTTCATTTTAACTCTCTGCATAACATTTACAGAGCCTGTATTTTGCAAATGCTTGATTCTTATCTATCAAAAATCAGTGTATCTGAATAACACCACCTCCTTTCTGGTTCTTTAAATTATAAAACTTCAATTACTAACATTTATGCTTAGTTTTTCATAACATATTTTTAGAAAAAAATTTTAATTCCTGAAATACTTACCACCGACATTCTGATAAACCTAAATTTATGGACAAATAGAACCCAAAACCTATAACTTGACAAAGCTATGAGTAAGCTAGATTGTTTTGCACAACCAACTTGTGATGTGTAGTGTAAGATAGAACTGGCACCTACAAGCAAAGGGAAAAAAAAGTTGGTGGCACATGCTGCCAGCTACTTGCCTTCCCTCCAATCAGCAGTTCAAGAACAACAACAAAAGAAAGTTGGTGGTAGATACTGTCATAGTTCAACAACAACAAACAAAATACAAAGGTTGGCATAATTTCAATTACTTGATTATTTTCATGACAATTGATATAACCAGAATTTTGATTAATCAACTGATGGAATAATGAAAAACAGAAACAATTGGGAACAATAATTTCAATTAATCAATTACATTCCTTCAGCAAAATTAAAATAACAGGAGGTTCTAAGACTTGGTTAGGAGTATTTACAAGTAGTTACATGAACAGATACCAATATAGAAAGGCTATTCTGACAGAAAACAAAAACAGGATACAGCACAACCTGTGGATCAATATTAAATTCACTGAAAATAATTTAAAATTTATTCACAAGATGAAAGTTCAAGCCTAATCAATCACAACACCATAAAATGCAAAAGAAAAAATTGATAAGAAAATACAATGCACTTAGGCAGCAAATCATAGAAATCAAGACTAACAATGTTTAGAGTAACAAAGCTCACAAACAAATTAAAGCAGATAAACTGGTATTAAACACATAAGTACATCACCAAGGAACATTACTACATGTAGATTTTAAGTAATGCAACAATTACACAAAACTATTTTATTGATACACAACCACAAGAATTATTTATAGACATAATAGTCTAGCATGAAGGGAGTAACCACAGTATACACCTATCTGCTGGGAATTAAGATGTAAAAAATTTAGCCACAGTGAAACTAGGCTTAGATAATTCAAATTGTACAATAAAATACAGTTCAGATGTGTGCACTCAATCGTAGCTGTACTAGGTAATAGCATTAATGTTTTAGCTTTCATATGTTATTAAAATAAACATTTACTCTGATAAAATCCTGTTTTAATGATGTTGTAATGTTAAATAAAACTCTTATGGAGAACATGAAACTAGTATTTTGACAATTAAGTGATGATTTCAAATTTAATGATTAAGATTGTTAAAACTGTAAAAATTGGATGTAATAGAGACTCCACAATGCAATATTTTTTGTTTCTTCCATACATTATTACCATTTCTTGCAGGCCAATAGTACTAAAAAGAGTTCCAAAAGGTTAAGGAGCATTTTATTTCATTTTTGATATTAGTTATTAATATTTTGATATTCAATTGGTAAACAACATATGATTCAGTATTTGGAAAGCTGTGAGAGTATCAAGAATAGTGGCATATGTCAAACTATCATTAAATGCTGTGGGTGAATTAAATAGTAAATGATTAGAATGTTATTCCAATGATTTCTTTTAAGCTGCCCATCCCATACTTTTAGATATTAAGAAGTTAAGATAAAAACAGTCTGAGACATAAATATGCAACCATTGAAAATAAAGCAAAATATAATCATGCATTGCAAGGAAAGAAAAAAAGTAAAAAATCAAAATCATACATAAGCATTATAAATTCCTAACAATGACATTAGCAAAGCTAGAAATTAAATTTTTAAGAGCTGTTTGTCTTTTACCCATTTGAACAGCAGCTTGATATAAAGTAAAGGCAGGATTACCAAACCTTGTACATAGACTTTCCCTTCCTTATGGCTACCAATTATGGTACTTTCAGGTTCAAAATACTATGGTTTCAATGATTGTATAAGGACTTTGTGTATTTGTAAGCAACTATTTAAGCTGTCATCTTGTTACTGAAAAACAATTTTTGCACAAACTACTAGCTAATTTATATTTTTCTGCAACTTTTATTTTCTCCCTTGGTATCTTTAATTACAAGTAATAATACAGAAAAAATTTATTTATTAAAATCTGTCATTACAAACGGGGAGTTATATCTCTCAGAGCAACCAATGAGGTTCATATGGACCACCACATTTGTTTAAACTATTTATGCACAACTCTGTTTGTTGGCTGATGACTTTGTTAATTACAAGGTCCCTAATAACATACAACCCACACATGAAAATCTAAACAAAAATAATATCAATATTAATTAATTTTGATTAATCCCACTAATTACTGGTGAGTTTTCATATGTATCTTACATAGAAAAGTAGCGATTTCACTCGGTTGTTTTGGTCAGTTGAGTGTTGCAACAAGCAAAAATATAAACTTATGATGATGATATGTGGATCTCATGTGCAGAAGTGAACAGTATAAAAACAAGTAGGAAGTTTAATGGTTAAATGTTCTTATATAACACTAATTATCCTGAAAATTTCAGTATAATACTTTTCATTATAATCAAGGGATTAACATTTTCTGTAAATGGCTTGTAGGTTATAGATTTAGTGATATATGCTAACCACACTTAACTATTAGTGGTGTCATATCTTATATAAATACCTTTACTGTATTTGTTTTTCTTATTTAAGTGTAATTCTCTACTGGCTAGAGCACAATAATTAGCTTAAAGGTAAATTTGAAGTTAGAAAAAATATCTGATAACAAGGGACCTGTTAGTCAATTGATGTTATTTCATCCAATACATTTTAAACAATAACAGCAAAAAAATAACAAAAAACACCATCAAAATTAGCCTGTGTCATTTGAATACTTATTGAGCCTTCACTTAATCTACTGCATCCACCATATCTGAAGGTATCCTATTTCAAATGTCAATCACTTTGTTAAGAAAATAAAATAAATCTTAGCTGAAGATGACTCCTATCCTACCAAAATTAATATTTGTGTTCCTTTGCCATACCATTCTCACCATTAAATATGGAAAAAGATGATGCATCAACATTATCAATTCCCTTAACAGTCTTAAATACACCAGTCAAATCCTGAAATAAATAGAAAATAATTTGTATACAACCTTCCTATCCCTGACATCATCCTAATAACTCTTCTTTGAACCCTTTCCAACAATTCAAATTCCAAGAATGAACATAATACTCCAAATGAGGCCTAACCAGTGACTCATACAATGATATAACTTCTTTACATTTGTATTCAATATTTATATAAATACAACCTAAAATCTTTTTTGTTCTACCACTAGCAACAGTAGACTGCTTGGATGGCTTAAGAGACTGGTCTAATAAAAAACAATATAATTTTCTTCTAGAACACTGTTAGGGTTATTCTAATGAAACTTATGCTTGTAATTTGAGTTATAATAACCAATATGAATTACCTTGCATTTATTACAATTAAAAGCCATGTGCCATTAATTTTGCCAACTCACCACAGCCACCAGCATCCAAGACCTTAATATCATCAGCAAATGTAAACAATTTATAGATCATTCCTTCATCTATGTCATTGATGTAAATAAAAAAAAAGAGCAAAATTTCTAACATTGAGGTATCCCACTTGTGCATTTATCCAGTTTGACTGAACTTCTTATAATAACTCTGCTTTCTTCCAAATCAAATCCTCATCCTAATCTATACAAGAAGTAACTTCTTTAAAGGATGCCAAAAGATTAGTACCTAGTGAAACCGTGATGACTATCCAACATAATTCTAAACTTTGACAAATGAATTTGCAAAATATATTTTACCAGACTTCAAAAAACTTTCCCCACAACTGATGTAAGATTAGTAAGTCTATAATTATATGGAAAATTTTAATCGCCTCCCTTGAAGAGAAGAGTAACATTATGTAACTTATAATCTTTTGGCACCTGTCAATTATTCAAGATCATGCAAGAAAGTACAGGCAAGTGGCTCACATATCCAATACATAACCTCTTTCACAATCCCTTTAGGAAATATTATCCATTCAACCAACCTTACCATTCTTTAAACTTCTCAGTTTTTTATTAACAAGCCCATAATTAATGTGATTATCTTGTTTAATCATGTTTCCATCTAGCAACTGTAAACAGTTGCCAGAGAATCTACTCACAGAGTCAAGCTAAAACTTACTTAGAAGGGATATTTAAATCATATAAATAACCACATTTCTAAAACAAATATAATTTCTTAGGTTAAAGAATAAAATATCATAAGTTAGGCACAAAACAAATTTTCTTCAGTTTCCTTCCTTTAGTCTAGAAATTTAGCATTGTATAACAGAACATGAAGACAAGTTTAAATTTTGGAAATAACAAGACATGCTCCAGTTAATTAAGACAGTTTTAATATTTCTAACTTAGTGATTTGTCTTATAGAATGATTTTCTCTCAGTAGCACTAGAGACTGGCATTCTACAGGAATTTAGGAGGAGAATTGATAATTTCCTAGAAAAACAGACTATGAGGATAGGTTTAACTTTTTACTCTTTCCAAGGAAAGGTGTACAAGGACAACATTATAAGGCCAAGTGTCCCCTGGTGTCCATATATTATGTTACCATAGGTTAAATCATGGCACAGATACAGAATACCAGTCTCCTAACTATATCATTGGTTGACTAAGGTCTATTGTTAAACATGCGTACACTTCATGAAATAATATCATTTGTGGTGGTTATGAATGTATGTTCATTAACAGAGAAACATCTTTCTCAGAATATCTGAATGCTGTATGATTTGTTTGTTTCTTTGTGGCTCAGCACAAAGCTACACAATGGACTATATGTGCTGTACCCACCACAGGTATACAGCCTTTTGCATTATAAATCCACAGACATACTACTGAGCCACTGAAGGTCATGCTGTGTGATAATAAAAGTAATGTTTTACAAAACTTCTCTTAATCATGCTTTGCAGAAGTGTACACAGCACAAAACAGAGATGCCATGCACTCTTGATTTGGAAATAATTAACTATAAAAGCATTACCTGGTATGGAAGGCAGGCTTAATTGCTAATTCTAAAAAAGAAAGAAGAAACTTTTACCTTAGTTCTTTGATAATGTGGGCGTAAAGTATTCAGTAAAACAGTTGGAATGACATAAAACTGCCTCTGCCACCCACTGTCATTCTCAAGTGAAAAACATAAACTACTTGCTCTCTATTATAAAAAAAAAACTTTTATGAGAAAACTTGTCTGTCAAATTAAAGAGGGAAAATTAACAAATGTAATTCACTAACTTTGACTACTTTCCATTTAAAAAAATCATAGTTCACACTAGTTTACTCACAAGCATTACAAGTGTTATTCATATACTGAATCATATATTTTCAAACTTTCAAGAGCTATTGTGTTTTTATCTAAATTAAAATATAATTTGCCAAGAAATTGCATACACTTGAGGATGGTTAGAATAAATAACTGAAGGTGAAAACAGTGTGTATTGAAAGCCTGGGTTTACCACTTGTAAATTATTTAAATTTTAAGTAAAACAGTAACTTTAAGATTTTAAATTTTAAATGTGATGAACAAAAAACTTTGTACATATATATATATATATATATATTTCATGAGATCAATGTAGCTTCCAATACATCTGAAGAAAAAAAAAGTTATAATATAAAGCTATTCTAGTCTTGAAGATGATACAGCAGCATTCACTGCTTTTTCTTCAATGATTTTCAATTAGCCACAACTGAATACAAAACTATAAGTGCATCAGTTTGTACCTGCATAAGCACCTACAGTAGAACTTAAATTCTAACTTATTCAGTCTGCTTGGGTTATATGACAGCTGTTGCATAATCTAATGCAATAGTTATAAGAATAACAGTGACTGAAACTTGTGCACTACTTCAACCTATAACAACCAAAAGAAGGCCACCTGGTCAACTAAGTTCAGTATTCTGTCAAGTCAATGCTGCTAACACATGTAATAATATTAATTAATAGATATGGTACTTGATGTGTTTTAATTTTATAACCTGGTACAGGTTTCTTGCTGTACAACTTCTTCCAAGTCTACTAAACTAATTCTGAAATATGCCCCTTCCAACTATTTCAGTATTTGTTATATTTATATTTTTTTTTATACATTTTACTTTCTAGACTTTACTATGGTCTCCATAGCATAAAATTAGATCGAAAACACGTGAAACTTAAATAAATCTAGGATTTAGAAAAACATTGTAAACACATTAGTGAAAAACATTGATTCCTGTAAATCACTAAATGTTACTAATGTTAGTATTAACATTTCTAAAAAAAAAATCACTTGATTTTATTTTGCAGTTGTTTATACAAATATTTGTATATATATATAATTAAGTTCACTTATTTTCTTTTGCAAGCAGTGATACAGTATTACCAGGATAGTGCTAGTTATAGCATAATGCTATTGCTAAACGTATTTCATCATATAGTGTTTCAAGCATTTTGTTATGTCACATTGTCAGTACTTGGACTATTGGAGTTTCAATACAAAATAATGCTGACTCAGGTTACATGGATACTTACGTAGCCATACGGCCTCAAGTAACTTGGTTCGTCTACAATGTAACGCCAATGTATAATATATTTATGCAATATCACGAAATGATGAAAAATTCCTTATGATCAAATTTCGGCGGTGAAATTTTGCATTTTCCTTGGACTGAACATCCGTTTTCAGCACCACACGCAAAACGCATACTGTAGTCTACACAGGAAATGTCGTAACGATAATCATCCGGTCTTAGTTCTTCAGTGAACTACATGGGAGCAGCACTAGCACAATGTTTTATTGCACAGGGTAAGAGCGGTGTTTTTGTTACAACGTCAGCTGCTGAACGACAGCTTTAGGTGATGGGTGCCAACATAACGTTCAGGTTTAGCTGTTAGAGGTAATACTTTGTTATCTGAGATGTTTTACTTAAATAAACGTGATTTGAATGGACACGATACATTTAAGTAAAAACCAAAACTTCAATTGGCATAAAGTAATTTTGCTTGTGATCATATCTAATCTCATTGGTCGGTTTGTTGACAACCTTGGCATAGTATTGTGGTTTGACGTTCGAATGAGGTGTGAGAACTATTGAAAGAGCCTACAGCAGAATATAAATTATGGATTTTGGTGAAGAAGTGAAGAATATATTCTACTAACCTGAAATTTAACTATCAGCTGGACTGAGGAATACTGAAAAGCGAAACTAGATGCGATGTTTTTGAATAAATCATGTCAGGTGGCGGCACTGTTATTATGCTTTTGGGCACTAAATACAGGTAGGAATAAGACTAAAAGTAGTTCTTTGTTGTTTCGAGGTTTTATTTTATATAATTTTATGCGTCTACACATTATGCATTTATATATATATATATATATACACACACACATACACCTCATTTTGCTTTTACAGTATCCGTAAAAGAGATATCGTGAAAAAAATACACACGTTATTTTCAGACTTTTGAATGAAGAGTGTAAGTGACTATTTCAACATAAAAGTGATTGATACATTTACAGGCTAATTCTTGGAAATGACAGCCCAATTGTCATGTTTAGTGTTGAAAAGTATCAAGGTCAAAAGTTTGAGGTACTTTACAAACGTTTGGCGGTTTGGAATAACAGTCTTGCTTTATTTACCAAGTAGGATTTCAATAATTATCTCGTGCATATGAAAAAAATGTTACAAGAATCATATATTGATAATAATACTTTTCTCTTTGAATATATTTGAAAGATAAATCTGTTTTCCACATATAGAATTCCTAAATTCTTCATGTATAAAATTGTTGATTCTCACAAATATGTCTAAATAATACAAACGCATATTTATAGATAGGTTGACAGCCAGATGTAGGAAAGAATATTGTGTATTTTAAGGAATATAATTTCAAAATTATAATTTTATTTTTTCTTTGGAGCATTTGGTGCTTAAAATTTTTGCATTATAATATTCTCTTCTGCAAGACTTGGTTGAATGAAACATTAATGTGATATCTTCGTTATTTAACATATAATCTAGAAATGATTGCATTTAACATTCTTTACAATCAGTAAAACTTTAAAGGTTACTACACTTGTCTCTTCTGCTTACTGGGAATAACTTCTTTGATTGTATGTTAATAGAATCAAACCTAATATACCTATAAACTGCTTACACGCGGATTTGATATTTGCTCTTGAGCGCAAGATTATGTAACTAAAAGTTTTTCCAGCTGATTATTTGTCTTATCTCAATAGCTTGTGGATGAATTATGTTTAAAAAACAACCTCCAAACATAATCTATTATATAGAAATAATTCATGAAATTTGGTGGAATTTTATTGACTGTAAAACAATGTATTATGTTTCGTGAATTGTTTTTCAATTTACTCTATAAATGGTTAAATGACTTTTATTCAAATATTTATCAAGTGTTATTTATTTTATTATTTTCAAGATATTTTTCTCGGACATCAAATATTTATAAAGAATAGTTAAAATGTTACATAAACTTATTTTTGCACTTTGCTGAGTTAATTTTTCAAAAAAAAATGTTCATGGAATTTAAAGTACCTATTTTCTTTCTACATCAACAAATCGAGCTAAAAACAGACAATTATTCAGTAAAGCTAGATATTTACAGATAAAGTATATTAACAAAAATCTACAATGTCAAAGAAAACTGTATTATAAATTAAAGGCTTGTTAAATAAAGTAAAATTTTACGTTTCTCAACAATTTCGCTTTTTCCAAAATGAAAAGGTGATTTGATATTTGATTGCTGTGTTTGTAGGTAATTATACTATAATTATTAGACAGAAACAATTTCAAATACAGAGCAGGGTTCGATTCAAAATTATTTGACATGTAGTGGTCCCTATCACAATTGCTTTGGTTCTCTTCAAAATAATTTCTGAGAGAGCTTGTATGTGCACACATACACACACAAATGGGCAGACATTAGCATCTTAAACTCCATTAGGGAATGCAAAGCATACATCGTTTTTAAACATATAACATAATGTACGCTTACAATTGTAGATTATGCATAATCTTTCATTGCTTCAAAGAGAAAGTTGGATTAACGATAAATTGGTTGTCACTGACGGTGTGTGAACTATTCCCTTACAACATTCATAAAGTTCTGATTAATGAGAAATGTCGTGCATCCATGAAAATTGAATAAGTTGTAAATGTGAATATGATGAAACTAAGTTTAATGAATATAAGCAAAATAAAAGTGAAGTAAATCATCTTAAACAAAGACGAACTGTGATGAAAGTTTTACTTTGAAAAATGTAGTAAGATATGCACTTCTACCTTTCTTGTTAATAGAAAAAAAACAAGAACAATCTTTGGAAAATATGACTTTCATTAAGATTTTATAAATGCGTTTTATTCTTTTAATTTAGTATTTTATCATGGAATGTAAATTATCAGTTAAGTAAAGGATGACTATTTTAATTCTGATAAATTCGAGAAGAGTATTAATTAAAAACAATGTAAATTATTTCCAAACAAGTATTGCTCTAGTCTCGACATTTATTCTAAATTGTTAAAGAAGCTGAGTGATAAAATGATGATGGTTACATTTTATCATTGAGCAGATTGCTATTGTACTTCATTATCTTGGAAATATGAGCTTACCAATCAATCAAAATTAAGTGGTAAGATCAAATGTGATGGTAAAATTTTAAGAAGCAAGACATTTGAAACCTCTTGACTCGAATTAAAAAGTCTTATAAAACACCCACATAAGAAAGTCATATATGAAATTCTTGCTTCTTCATTCACACTTACATACTATTTCGATGATGAGGAACCCACTTTGAGACTAATAATGCTTGGATACAGCTTGAATGGGTAATAAAAAAACTTCAATATAAGTTTAACATAACAGCAAATGTACAACGTTTCGACAAGGTTTTGTCATCATCAGATACCTTCATTAACCATTCAAGTCGTCTCCAAGCATTACTTACGTACCATGTTTATAAACGTATTATAAGTACGGTAGAAAGAACTTTAGATGAATTGGCAGTATAGACTTATATATTAGATATAATTGTAACATTTGGAATAGTTTATCTGAATAAGTGTTGAAGATTTTACTCTTAATGAAATATGCTCTGCGAATTTAGGAGCAGGAAATTTGAAAAATAAAAATTACTTAAAGATTAGGATTGAATAATAGATTTTATACTTCAAAAATAGCATCATCAGATCAAATTACCTCTTTCCACGTAGTCTTGTCTCTCATAAGTCTCATTTGATCACAAGTCATTGCGAATGCTAAAATTCACATGTTAAATAAATGATGATTTAACTCGTTTTGTGCGTTTTAATCTAGCCAACCTGGTTGTTCTGGCATGAAAATGATAATACACAAACTTCTTACCGACAATTATCACTGTTCTCGTAAAGATTAACGTTATTACAAATAATATCTATCGTGTAGTGATATAATATTACGGGTATTGTCCAATAAAATGATATTATGACTGACATAGACTGCTAACTTATTCATTTTAAAAACCTGTTCATTAGGTATTAATAGATATAATACATTATTTGTTTGTTTCGAATATGATCCCCAAAGTACGCAAGGACTACCTGCGCTAGTCGTTACTAATTTTGGGCTAGAAGGAAGACAGGCAGTCAACACCACCCATTGTCAACTCTTGAGCGTTTCTAACAAATAGTGCAATTTTGACCGGAACTCACAACCCCAAAGTCGAGTGCAGTTAGGTTTTTGCCAGTAATAGGCGCGAACAATGCACCCTTGGACCCACGTCCGACACACTAATTAGTAGGTCATGCCCAACGCATATATAATAAGAAACTTCAATTACTTTATTAAAAACTGCAGGCAATCTCACTACTGTTGTATGATGCCTTTTCCCATCTTCCAGCTGTTTATATTCAACCATTTGTTATAGAACGAAACAGTGGGTTGAACTGGTTTTAGGTGTAGAACTGGATTAAATTGAAGTGTCGTATCATATTATATTGCAGCCTTCCAGTGGTTCAGGGTAAGTTTGCAGACTTACGTTGCTAAAAGTTGGGTTTCGATACCCGTGGTAGACAGAACACAAATAATCCATTGAATAGCTTTGTGCTTAACAACAACTAATCAATCCAAGCTATATAGCAACAAAGATCTCTATATTTTGTTGTTATTGTAATATTAAAAACTCGGTAAATCCATACAACAATCAGTTGGGCCAAATAAAAGCACTAACTGATTTTATGATCCTGACTTTATGTATTAGGTTTTTAATTACACGCAAAATAAGATCATTTCTACAGATCTGTAACGTTTGGTTAAGAGTTATTTTGTCTTACCTTTACTAGAAGCTCTTATCATCATTTTATGCCATTGAAATCCTGATTAATCTCGGATGAACATTTCAATAAATAACTTATAATTATTGCATGTACCATCTCCAGCAAAATAAGTATTATATACCTACATCACATTATTTTTGAAAAGTACAAAATATTGTTGTGTCATTATTTTTAGATTTCATATTTTCATATTTCATTCGAAATATACAAATAATTAAACGAAGAAAATAACGACAAAGAAAAAACAAAAAAAACAAAACTCAAATACAACTAACATTTCAAATTGGTGTCATAGCATACATATATGCAACTTATACTTACCAGCACAATGTATTTCGAAGTTTTGGTACAGATTAGTCTACTTACAGTTATACATTTGGTAGTACCACGACGAATAAGCGTGTAACATTTTCTTGTCACAGTTTGAGTATTACTTTGTAAAGATTAAACTTTTTGCTTATATACACTTCTGGTTTGCTATTAATATTTTGAGAATTTGTTTCTTGTTTGTAATTAAGCACAAAGCTATACAATGGGATATCTGTGATCTGCCAACTACGGGTATCGAAACCCGGTTTCTAGTAGTATAAGTCCACAGACATACCGCTGTGCAACTGGGGGGTATATCTTGAAAGAACACTGCTGCAGGTCAAAATAAGCAAGACATAAATGTAATTACAATAAGAATGACAAGTTTCGATGACACGTTTTCAAAATTAATATCATTAGAATTCCTTCTATATAGATAAAGCTTTTATGTTTATCGGCGAATGAAACAATGTGTCACTAAAGTGATCAAAATATTCGTGTTAATTGTATTGTAACTCATGCAGTTAAGAAATCATGATTATAAAGGTAAATGCATTTGCTCGATGGTAATTATCCCTTCTTGCAGGAAATAATTTAGTTGATTTCAAAGCCATTACACAGTCGATCAATTTACCATGTCTGCATGAGCTCGATCAGAATACTTAATTCTATACGACCATTACCAATTACTTTATTATGAACCTTTGAACAGGGTAAAACGAATCTTAAGAATATTACTTATTTACAGTAATTACTGTATTTGAGTTTTGCTGAAAAATTTTGAGTCAGGAAATTAGGTTGCGACATAAAAGGCTCGAGAAAGGTTAGATATCAATACTTGCTGTTATTTGTTTCATAAAGCGAAACATGGGAAGTTTTAATTTATCATATTCATTACGACACATCAAGCAAACGCTTGGAAAATTCGCATAAACAGTTTTAAGATAATAGCAAAATTTACCTTATAGTAAATGTTGTTTGAATTGAACAATATTTAATTATCCTGTAAAATAAAAAATAAATAAAAGAACACAACAACAAGAACATCGTTACATATGCCATGTCAATCTTTTTTAACCTAACATCGTGTATAAAGTGTATACGTTCATGATTCTTTACTTTCCTGATATTACTTTACCAGTGGACTGTATAAGAAAAGTCGCGTCTTCTTGTTTAATGTAGAGGGGGAGGGGTACACGTATTCGGGATTTTGCTAGTGATTATTTAAAGTAACTATACACGCATTTAAGTATAGAATCCTACTTAGACATTAAAGCATTTGCAGTATTTCCACTTCGTTAAAGTGATTTCTTTTTGTGTCTCACTTATTATGTTAGAAAAGTGATGTTCATTTATACGAATTTTTTAGTTTATGTGTAACTTTGATGTAACATGAATAATAATCACATCATTCTACACTATAATTCTAATTAAACGTGAAACGTAAAAGAAATTGTCGGATTATTCTCAAAGCAAAATGTTTTTATGAAGCATTTTTAAGAAAGTCGATAGTCTCAGTTTAATACCTCAGTTCTAAATTTTTATTGGCTGTAAATCCATATTTCTTGATGCACTGTATTTCACTTGTGTATATGTGCTATAAAATATATTTTTTCCTCACATAGGACTGAAAATTAGTCTATACACAATGTATTAAAGTTCTGCATTAAAATACGAGTTATAAGGTTAAAGCCTGTTCACAGGTTGTGGGCATCAATTTAATTTTAACAACCATCCGCAAAAAGAAGTTCGTATTTGGTTGACCATATTATCATTTTACGCTCTGTGGTAGATTAAGGTAATTATAGTAATCATGGGTAAACAACTGAATCTATGGTAGGAAAGGTCTATTACAGTCCTTTTCAAGGTACTTTAATCGAAAACTAATTAAAACACAAAAGGATGTCATTCCACCGTATAATTCCCACTCCAAGCTTGCTTACCTGTAAAATTTGTTTTCATTCCATAGGCTAGAATCTATAGTTCAGAAGAATCAAGCTAAAAAAGGTTACAGAAGTATAGTAAGGTTCGAAAAGAGCAAATTAAACTTTTCGTGAACATTTCTCCAAAAAAATACGAAGTGACACAATAGTGAATGTGAAGTTATCGCTCCAGTCATAATATCAACACTTTTGTAATGATTATACTGTCATTCTTCTGTGAAGGGTTTGATTAATTGTTTGTAGAATTTCACGTAAATCTACTCGATGGTTACCTGCGCTAGCTATTCCTAATTTAGAAGTGATTGGTCAGACGGAAAGCAGCTAATCGTTACCACCCACCGCCAGTTCTTAGGCTAGTCTTTTACCAACGAGTAGTGGGATTGACCGACCCATTGTAATATACCCACGGCTGAAAGAGCGAACATATTTGGTGATGGGATTTGAACTGCAGATTTCGAGTCGAGCGCCATAACCACTAGGATGCACAAGGCCTCTATAGATGGAAAACCTGTGTAAGCGATTTTAATTTTTATACTCCTGAAATGCTTATTTTTGATATTCGTATACATAATGTTTCTATGATGGTTTGACGTAAAAATGGCTTATATAATTAATACAATATGTTCGTTTGTTTTGTAGAATTTCGGGCAAAGCTATTCGAGGGCTATCCGCGCAAGCCGTCCCTAATTTTGAAGTGATAGGCTAGAGGGAAAGCAGCTAGTCAACACCACCCACCGCCAACTCTTGGGCTACTTTTTACCAACGAATAGCGGAATTGATCTTCATATTGTAACGGCCCCACGGCTGAAAGGGTGAGCATGTTTGGTGACGGGATTCGAACCCTCGACTCACAGAATTGCGAGTTGAGCTCCCTAACCACCAAGCCATGCCATGTCTGATACAAAATGGCCAATGAAACTGCCAGTTACACATTTGGTTGTATATATATAATTGTAGTATGTAAACATTCTTTTGGAACTGTTGTAGATTACAATGAAGGGTTGAAGAAAACCTTCAAAAAATTTAATATTTTTATTTTATGAGACAAAATAACAAAACCCCATACTTCAATCAGAATCGCTGCAGCAAAATTGGTAGTGCTATTGGTCATAACTTGTAAGGTTCGTTTCAGAGAACGAACATGAACCTCATGATTTGTACTTTTTTCTTCAGTGGGATCATAGGGGTCTTATTCTTTCAGAATACATATTCGCATATTATACAATTTAGCATGCTAGATATGTGTGAAATGTTTTTATTCCCACCAGAGAAAAGTCTTTATATCAGCCATTTTTCGGAGATAAAACAGCAAGATTCTTAGAGTTGGACCTTAAACGTTTGTTCTACTATTATTAACCAAGTCAAGCTAAACTGTATTATGTTGTAAAACCAGCACAAATTCTGCGTAAGATCTGAAATTAGGCTTTAGTTTTCTGTGAGCATTATAAATACTACAAGCATAGTATGCACTTTTACGAGTACAAGGTTTTACGACATTATATTTTAAATTTGAAATACAAGTCAAAAAAGGAACATCAGAATTCGTTAATGAACTCAGAATTATTCAGATTTTTAATTTAATCTGTGCTCAGTAAAAAAGTAGAATATTGCTAGGTTTATGGAGCTGTGGGTATTATGTTTAGTTTCACGCAAAATAATGTTGCGAAGAAAGCGATAATAAATATATTACAATATTCCGAAATATTCACATATCTGTTTTTTAACTTACATACAGCCCCCCCAGTTATCACAGTGGTATGTCTGCGGACTTGCAACGCTAGAATCCGGGTTTCGATACCCGTGGTGGGCAGAGCACAGATAGCCCATTGTATAGCCTTGTGCTTAATTACAAACAAACTTACATACAATTCTGTATTCACATTGTAGAAATATGCACTGAAAATGTTAAGACGAATTTATCAAGTTTGTTTTTCAAAGGAAACGAGTGTAGATTTTAAGAAACGCATTTGTCGTGACTTTACGTACCTTACTTGAGATAACCAAACCATTAATTACATATGTACACACACATATATATAAATATATATATAAAAGAAACAGTAAAGATCGAATTTATATGTACATATATAAAACATATTCTTTTGAAATAGTAATCGTGATCTTGGAACAAGATATTTTAAATTCT
>NW_013665612.1:1736021-1740828 GCF_000517525.1 Limulus polyphemus
TACCAGTTTAACGTTGAATATTATTTATGATTTTAACTTTATACACAAGTGCCAAGATACTATAATTGAATCATAATTACGACAACGTAAAGAACGACAATCAGCATTGAGATCTTTTTTTTAAGTTGTATTTTGACAGTAATTTTAACTTGTTGTTTAAAATTTTTTACGGACATCTTCTGCCATTTTTTTTTGTGCTGGGATGACGTTTCGGGCTCCATGCCGATTCATCCATAAAGTTTTAAACCAACTAGCGTGGACGTGTAATCTCCACGTTTTCTTGCGTTAAGCTATTAAGAATAAGTTTGATTTAGGTCCGCAGAAAAACTCTGTGTGTTAATATCTCAGTGGTTAAAAATCGATAAGGTAGGTTTAGACATTCTAAATAACATAAGTTCTATTTACAGTTTTTATGATATGAACGTAATCTCGTAGAAGATAAATAGCGGGATTCACAAGCAGACATTTGCCAGACTTTCTAACTCCAATGAGACATAAGATGCAAATATTTTAAATCCCGAATTTTGTTTTTAACAGGCTGCTTGGAAATGTTCAACATTTTATTTGTTTTTTATTGTAATACTTGACTTCAAGAATCAAATTTGATGTCTTTTTTTCTAAGAAATCATCTCAAAAGTATTTACGTGTGTCTTCTATAAAAACATTTAAATTTTTAGTGACGAGTATGTATATATTAAGAAATATATATGTTTTGCTGAATCATCTAGTTTAAATTCACAATAATTCAAGCATTCTTTAATACGTGCTCGAAAACTGCGACGTTCTAGTATCTAAAGTATGTTTAAAATCACTAGAAGTGCAGATCTCTTAACGAGATCTGTTAAGAATTAAAGAGACTCTTCTAATTCGGAAAAAGAAACCCGATCTGGACAACCTGTTAACTACCGCTGCGTTTTTATTAATTATATAAGGTACTTTATGTTTAATCTTTTAGTCTATATTAAGTATGACAACTACTGTTGCGCCACACTTCTGAATATACTTTTCTGGTACCAAATCTATTTGTTAATCGACTTTTTAATTTCGTATCACAAAGTGTATAAAGACATTTTTATATATGTTTTACGTGAATGAAAAGAAATTAATGTTTTTAAGTTTAAGCGCTTCACTATCCCATTTGTAAGGGATAGTATTACCCTCTAATAATACCATTAGCAATTAATGGAGGTACGATTTTAAAATCCACCGTTACTGGCTTTAATCAAAAATAATGTTTAACCTTGTTTCTCTTTTTATATATAACCTTTCGCAAAGTGAGTTATTTCTAATAACCGGATGGCCGTGGGGGCGTTATAACATGACTGTTCGTTGGTAAAAGAGTTGGCGGTGGGTGATGATGAATAGCTGCCTTCCCTCTAGTATTACACTGCTAAATTAGGAACGGCTAGAGCAGATAGCCCTCGTGTAGCTTTGCGCGAAATTCAAACCTATCTATAACCGAAAATTTCAACCTGAACGACACCTTATACGACACGTGGATATAACGACCAGGTCACCGCACAGTATTTAGCTAATTGTGTAACTCTGTTCACTTGTTAGAGATATGGCGGGTGTTAACTCTGATAAAAACCCAAATGTTATTTTGGCCAGAAAAGCCAAACATTTCTCCTTACGCGTGAGCTCGAAGTGAAGCGATATTGGGGACTCCGGTATTAGTCTGTAACCTGTTTATATGTAAAAAAAAAATACCCTTCTATAGATAGTGCCCATGTGCAGATAATATCACAATTTAAATAAGAGTGACTTTGGTTCGAATTCATGTCAAAGAGTCAGCGGACTTAATAAGATGTGCCCTAGACATTATAGTAGCAATACTTGGCACTTGTATACCCAATTATAGAAGGAATCGATGAACACAGAGAGATGTGTCCCAGACATTATAGTAGCAATACTTGGCACTTGTATACCCAATTATAGAAGGAATCGATGAACACAGAGAGATGTGTCCCAGACATTATAGTAGCAATACTTGACATTTGTGTACCCAATTATAGAAGAAATCGATGAACGCAGAGAGATGTGCCCTAGACATTATAGTAGCAATACTTGGCATTTGTGTACCACTATAATGTCTGGGACACATCTCTCTGTGTTCATCGATTCCTTCTATAATTGAGCAATACTTGGCATTTGTATACCCAATTATAGAAGGAATCGATGAACACAGAGAGATGTGTCCCAGACATTATAGTAGCAATACTTGGCATTTGTGTACCCAATTATAGAAGGAATCGATGAACACAGAGAGATGTGTCCCAGACATTATCGTAGCAATACTCAGTTATGCAAAACTGACGAGTCAAATATAAAAGATATCGAAAGTTTTAAATTTCTATAACTTCAAGACGTATTTAAATATTTACTTTTAACTTTCGTTCTTAGTTTTGTGGAACTGTTATTAGACGTGAAACATATAACATGCTTAATGAATAGTTATTTAATAAGAAGAGTTTCGTTTGTGAATTCATTTCCGTATCTATGACGTTGAACATTGGCGCTCAAAAATATTATATGTATGAGTTTATAGAACAATTTTACCAAAATAATTTACAGTTTAACATAATAATTTATCTCTAAATCAGTATATTATATAGCTTGCAGCATAACGTTTTAGTGTACCACACTTTAAAAAAAATATTTGCGTTTTTAGGTCAGCATATAAGTATGCAACAAAAAGCTACGCCTCTGTGTTTTTACACGTCAATTACCCTTAGTTACATAATTTCCTTTTTTACGATTATATATACTTTTCCTAACCTTAACAGCAAAACTACTTATACAATAAAGTCGTATTCATCAGAATTCAAAAGAAACTAGTGAAATATGTCCATAAAGAACACATTTTAATTTATATTATGCTTTTGTCAGTAGCAATAAAACAGTGTTCAGACTAACCAACAAGCAACTCATTTCCAGTATAGGTGGTTTTCAGTTCTCCATACCACTTACTCAAAAACACGAACGATATTTCATAATCGTAAATTGATATACTGTATGGCAGCAAGAAAACAAACTTTAATGCACTGTGTAAAGCACAGGGTTCACATATACAGTACTAATGCATTGAACAGCTTATTCGCTTTTTCTTTGTATTTGGTTTCATGATAACGTTTTGTACCATTAATTAATTCACCATCTAGTTGCCATTGCTCCTTGTTCGTGACCCCTTTATGTGTATCACTGTGTATTTCTACAATCCATTTCAATGCCCACATATATATATATATTCCATCAACGTTTTACAAGCTATATTTATATTTATTAGTACATATATTTTTTATCCAAAACAGTGGGATTTATATAACATCTTATTTTTGTCGTGAAACTAGTTATTCTACACCAAAGATTTGTTGCTTTCAATTGATTTCAATAATATAACACAGAAAATACTCCATGCTTATTATTTATACATTTCTCTTCAGTAAGCCAAACGCGAATTTTAATAAAACAAAGCTTAAAGAATAAAAATGCTAATCCTCTATTTGTTGAGATTTACCTGAACTACATACATTTTTTTATGTATGATAAATCACGCATGGTAGTATTAGCATAATAATATACCATAGAGTGCGAATATCGTGTAAAAATGAACCATCTGAAGACATTTAAAAATTCGTTTTCTTTCTCTTTTTCAAGGAAATATTTTCATTGAACTCAGGGAAGATAGAATATTACGTAGGAGAAGAACAATATAGTTACGTATTAAGATCTGTGATCCAATTAAGCTTAGGCGAAAATATGCTATTGTATAGAGTAGTAGGTAAGTATAATATCCACATAAATGCCTTAGAAATCAGAGATGTTGTTTCTCACAATTAGAGGTGAAAACATTTTATAAGTGATATACACCCCCCCAAAAAAACAACAACATATTTTCAATAAGAATATTCCGTACTTCAAATTTCATTTAAGTGAGAATTACCAGTAATAAAACTAATTAAACTGTAATTTTTATAAGATTAAATGTTCATGTAATAGGTTGATTAACATGAAGTTAAGATCGGTTTGTTCGTTTCTCAGTAGCTGTGTGGATTACGCTCTGCCTGGCGGTTGGCGTGTCGAACTATGGATTCGATGGTTCAAGATTCGCATACTGTTGCCGCAAAATCACATTATGTATTATGCGTCTTAGGAGTGACAGTCAAATCCGTTATACGTCACGATCGCCCCCCCCCCCAGTGGACTTACAACACTAGAAACCGGGTTTCGATAATCGTGGTGGGCATAGCATAGATAGCCCATAGTGCAGCTTTATGCTTAACTACAATAAAACAATAAGTCACGATTAATCTAAGAGTTGCTTGTGAGTGCTTTTGGTTAGCTGCCTTCCCTTAGTTCAAAATTAGGGACGGCTAACGCAGATAGTCATTGCGTAACTTCACATAAATATTCAAACAAAAGTGGCTGTGAAGGTCTTTTTAGTATTGATATCACGGATTTAATTTATTAAACTTTAAATGCATCATATATTAATCAATAGCAACTCCGAAATAAAGTCCTTCTAGTGCACATATATGGTTATACCGTATAATCTTCTAATGTCTTAAAGTTTTCATTAAGATGTGTATCATTTACAGTTGTAGAGATTGATTATACTTGAATTTGGTACAGTTGAACTTAGTTGATTTGTTGCATATTTGTTAATGTTCATCATGTGAAGCCATTTATATTACGCCTTACTAATTACACAGTTAAGTGAATGATTGGGTAATACGACTAAACAGTTATAATTATTTTGTTACATTAATATGGATTCGTTTTGTTATTTGTCAAACGTATCATTCTT
>NW_013665612.1:1741828-1768240 GCF_000517525.1 Limulus polyphemus
TCACATCTTGGAAATATTCTATCATTGAGACAACTTCTTTAAATTTTATAGTTCTTATCAAAAGTTTTGAGTGAAAGTATCTTTACCTTAATTCTCTTTGCGTCAAGTGACGTATAAGGTCTTCATAAGGTAACGCCAACGCATTCTATTTTGGGCTATTACTTGGGCCTGTCCCCTGATCATCCTTCCCTTGGATTTCAGTTCGGCTTTGGATTATCTTCTTGATGTTGTTTTGGATCTTCCACTTCTTTTTTTCCTCTCTGAAGTCGAAATCAGTGCGAAGTTTGTGATGCTCTCCTGTTCTTTCTCTAGCACATCGCCTTTCCACATCAATTTCCTTCTAGTTATGTTGACCATGATGTTTTCTTTTCCTGTCTTTCTTCTCACTTCTCTATTTGAGGTTTTTTGAGAAATTATACTGTAAAATGTATCCTAAGGTATGTGTAATCTCCTGGCAATTTATTCGGCTATTTTCCAGAAGCTTGATCCATAGAGCAATGCGGATTTCACACTGATATTGAAGAGCCGCAGCCTGATCTTGAGAAAATCATGTTGGATCTCATCTTCACAATGATTTTCGTTTTGCAAATATGCATTTCTAACTTTATTAATCCGATAATTCACATCAGCATCTATTCTTTTCTGTTCATTAACTATGTTTCCCAGGTATGCAAAATGGCTAACGACTTCTTGCCAATTTACTGGTAACTTTGCCTGTGTCTTTGCATTAATATTCATCAATTTTGTCTTGTTGGTGTTAATTTTCAACCAATCCTCTGGGAATTTCAGCGTACTCTCGCGGTTTCCTCTTTCACCTGGGAAGAGGTGCTGAATACGAGACTAAAGTAATTAGCTTTGTCCAAATCTTCCAGACAGGTGTCTAAGTGTATGTTATTTATAGACTCCGTCATGACTCAGATGATGGGTATCAAGAATAGCGGACAGTGAGAGCATACATCCTTCTCTACTGACAACAACAAAAAAAGATGAAAATCTTTCTTCATGCATTATACTACAGGTGAAATCTTTATACAGTATCCATATCATTTTGATGATCTTAACAGGAATACAGTACAGACGCAAGACCATCCTGAGACTGACACGTTGTATACTGTCAAAAGCCTTCTGAAAATCCACAAAGTTGAGATATAGTGAAGACTACCATTCCAAAGAGTGTTCTGTAATATTCCTTAATGCAAAGGTTTGATCATTAGAAGATCTCTCGTATGAAAACCATTTTCCTCCTTACGTAATTGCTGATCAAAAGTTGTTGTTTTTTGTATTCTCTCAAAACGCTATGCAGTATCATTAAAAGGTTAGGAAGACAGCGGCAACAACTTTCAATTCATATAAAAGACAAGAATGGCAGTCTATTTACAAATGTGGAGAAACAACTGAAGAGAGGAGCATAACATTTCAATAGTATCTTGAAAAGAAGAGACACGCACAATCCATCACTTTTGAACCTGACACACTGGAACTTCAGATCCACACGGAAGGCTCACTACAGCATAAATCAATCTGTCAATCCAAAAGCTACATCACAACGAGGTCGCAGGATTTGAAAGCAGATAAAGATACTATAGTTAACATTCTGTGCGTATTGTTTTTGAAAGTGGAACGATGGGGCAATAGATTGGCATAAAGGGTTTATAGTCAAGCTTCCAAAGAAGGAGAACAGCACAGATTGCAACAATGGACGAGGCATTACCTTGTTACTCATAGTGTCTAAGGCTTCGCTTGATGTATTCTAACTGTCATCTTAGAGGCTGCTTCAGCTTCTCCATCCTTACTTCCTATATAGTTTTTTGCCTTGCCTAGCACTTTTCTTCACTTACTTATTTTTACTTTTGTACAGCTGCTGAAGTACCTCCCGTTTCTACCCTAAAACGCAACTTATCACATACTTCTTCATCCCTTTTCTCTCTTCTGTTAACTCCCATGTTCCTTCTGAGATCCAGTATTTTCTCTTTTTCTTGGCATACCGTACCACCACTTCTGTTGCCTCCGTGAATTCATCTTTGACACCTTCCCACAAGTACTCCACCCTAGTCTTTTCTTCCTGCATTTACTTCTTCGAAAGCCCGGAATCTTTTCTATAGCTTCAAACAGAAACTTCATTTAACTTCGGGGTTTTTGGAGCATTATACTGCAATTTTCTGTATTCCTGTACATTTTGTTTATGTACCTTAAGTTGTTTCTTTGCGAGTATTGGTGTCGACTAGTGGTCTTCTCCTCTTGCAGTTTATTGTAATGTGGTGTATTTGATTGTTATTTTTCTGGTCTGGTGAAACCCATGTCTATTTGTGAATTGTTAATGTGGAAAGATGGTGCCTTCTATGATTAAGTTATTCAACCCGGAGAAATCTGCAAATAGTTTACCATCTTCATTCATCTCTTCTATACCACCGTGCTTCGACTTGCAGTTATTGTTATTCAGGTCTATGCCCTAACAACTGATGTACAAGAAGAAGAAACTAAAAAAAAAAAAATCCGTGAACATCTATGGCACTCATGGATGAGACCAAATTCCCAACAAGAGTTAATTATCTTATTCTTCAATAACCGCAGAGTTCACCCAGGAAATCTATAAGTTTCTTCTTTTTTTGTGAGAGAGACAAATATACTGAGATTTTTCTTTAGTGTCTAAATAACAAAGCAGGACACGTGGCTCGATAGCTTCACCTTAAGACTTGTAGTCGATGGTTGCGTGCTGCTGTTGTGTTCTTGAACAAAACATTTACCCCACTTGTTACAGTCTATCCAGCTGTAAGATGGGTACCAGCCGTTAGCTGGGGGTTAACCTGCGATGGACTGGCATACCATCCAGGGAGAATGGGTTACCATTCCCATCTGTTTGTGTCACTTGAAATAATAGTTCGAAAGCACCGATCCTGTGCGCCCTGTAGAGGCATGACAGGGGTTTAACTTTTTAAATTTTAACATATTTTGAACGAACAAACTAAATATTTATTCCGACAATTAAAAGAAAAGCAATGTGTGTACCCACTGTGAACGAGTAGATAGACCTTTGTTATCCTTTAGTTGGTGTTTAGTCTTGCTGTTTCTTCTCTCTCAGGATTGAATGCTCCCAAACTAAACACCATGATTCTCGAAACAGAAATCAAGTTCTTCCTATAGGTGGACTTAAATGCAGAAAGCGCGATAGAATCTATAATGCTAACACACTTTCTTTGTTCAGTGGACGGCGTCACCTTGTGACCTCTCTTCCTTCACAGCATTGGTCGGCTGTCACTTTCAGGCAACTTCAAATCGACCAATTAAGGGCATTCCAGCTCTAACTCATTGAACTGGAATGTTTTATCTAATGCTGAAATATCTTTGCAGGCAAAGGAGACGTCACCTATTAAAAATTAACAAAGAATGAAGTAACTAGAAAAAAAGTAATTTTAGCAACCTTGTGGATCACATGTTGCTGCTATAATAGTATGGAAAGTAAATAATGCAATATTTCTATATAACTGTAGAAGGTATAAAACACATGCTATACCCGCATATCACACTCCTACAAACAACTGTACAAGTAGTCTCAAAGAATGATGTCCTGATAGTAACACGAGATTTAATTGCCAAAGTGGGAGGGGAAAATACCAGGAGAACTGAGTACGTGGGAAAGCACGGTCTAAGAGGGAAGCATGGTTGAGCATAAAAACGGATTGACGAATTATTACTTAATTTGTCGATTTTTGGAACTACCAGAATGAACAACAAACTACAGCTTATTTATATTACAAGAACTATATGTAAATTTCGTAAGCTATATGTAAATTTCGTAGGATTTGGAAACAATTAGATAGCATTAATGTAGTGATCTAATTCACGAGAAAGAATTATTATTTTATATAAATACTACAGATATTTTGTATATTCTTTCTTTGTCGTAATATTCACCTATAGCTATCTTTTTTTTGTTCTTTGTTTCTAATTAAGCACAAAGCTACACAATGGGCTATCTGTGCTCTGCCCACCACGGGTATCGAAACCCAGATTCTAGCGTTGTAAGTCCGCAGACATTCCGCTGTGCCACTGGGGGGAACCTATAGCCACACAAGGGCCGTTTGCACTAGCTGTCTATAATTTTTAACTGATAGACTAGAGGGAAACCAACTAGTCAATCGCACTCACTGCCAACTCTAGAGCTACTTTTGTCTGACCGAAAAATGCATTTTGACTACTACTCTTATAACACTTCCACGGCCCGAAAGTGTGGTGCGCGATTCTAGGGGCAATGAGACACGAACAGTGGACCTTCAAATTCACAGTCCGGCACTCTAACCTCTAAACCACGCATGGCCAAAATTTTGCATATCGATTCTCCTTGTAAAAGAGATTAAATATATTATGAATAAATATATAAAAATACCACTACTAACCTTGTTATTTTTATGTTTGATGCCCCATCTTTTAATCAGATAAACTAATTTTTGTGTTTTAATATTTCATTTGTCATGCATCGTTACACTGTGACTAACAGTGATAGAGACGAAGCGGTATGTTTTGAAATTTTAACCAAATCCTAGGAATTACGAAAAAAGTATAAAACAATTTTAAACCAAATCTTAGGAATTACAAAAAAGTACAAAACAATTTTAACCAAATCTTAGGAATTACAAAAAAGTACAAAACACTGTCATTCCAGTGTTACGATACGTCAAAGTCTTTAAAATAGGCACGTGACTTGATTGTAAGATTTTCTTCTTCGTTTTTTTTTTTACGAGACGGATATTAATATACGAGGAAAAACACGAGAGAGCAGTTTTGCACAAACTTACCTAGATGAGTGTGACACGAAAAGGAAAGCTCAAAGCTTATGATTTTTCCTGCAAGGTGCCATCACGCTGGACTAATAACTTTGCACTTGCAGTTGAGCTCTGGATTCTCAGACAAGCAATCTTGTTTTCCTGATATATTTCGTGAGATATGTTTGCGTGAACATAACGTATTGGAATTTAGTGATCTACAGACTGATACGTCTTCTGCGAAATAAAAACAAGTCCTCTGATTAAAATCAAAAACAAAAAAAAATCTGATATTCCAGACATTCTGCAATTATTAAACCTATTTTTAGCGCGGTATCACGTTTATTATTGATTAAATACGTGTCTGTAGAAAATGCAATCTTGAGTATCATTGTAGATCCCAAAATATGTAATATATATGTCACTGTTACCAAATTTTGGTTTATATTAATCTTCTACAACTTTTGTATGGTTATTGAATAAAGTACAATTAAACTAGTCTAAAAAATAATAATCATACAATCAAATCGTCATCGAAATATTTCCAAACACATATTTATATCTCTATTAAATCTATCCTGTTTGTGGGTATTGGTAATTACAATGGTTCAAAAACAGTGTTAGAATTCTAGTTTAATTTTATTGCATTATAATAATCTTTATTGCAATTTTCAATTTAATTCACACAAACTGATTAGTTAACAATAATAAGTATATTGCTAAGCTTTTTTTCATCATCCATTTAAATATGTCTGTCAATAGAAACAAGGTCTTTAAGTTTTCTACGTAGATTTGGTATAAAGGTATGTTTTGTTTTATTTTTATTCGTTTTTGTTGTAAAATTTCTCGCTCTCGCGTATAATCCCCGTGTTTTATAAAATTAGGCGTTTTACGCGGAAAGACTAGCTGCATTTTGAATTAATTTGACTTTAACAATATCACTTTCTTTGTACCTAAATATATGTTTCGGTATAGTCTGTTTTAGGATGATGTATTCTGTGTTTTCTTGGCAAATTCTCCTTGGATAACTTTAAAACCACAGGAGAATGCTTCTATAACCCTCAGGTTTTTCACAGTTCGTTGTGTGAGAGTCTTTAATCTTTACTTCATTAGAGCGCTGTAAAGAATGGAGATGAATAATAAAATTCACTGATATTATTATGGGCTTTTCATATTACTTGTCATTTCCCATTTACTGCATGTCAGAAGAAAACAAACTGCCAACGAACGTCAGTTCCTCATTCTATGATCACAAGGAACCCTTTATTATAACATATTTTAAAATAAGAGCCGAATACTGACTTCGGAAATGAGAAGGCTCATTTTCTCACCATGACATCATCCAAAAATCCACAAATTCTTCATATCGATTCTTCCCACGTTATTTGGACGCACTTTATATATAAATATATATATAAATAAATGGCAAAAACCATATAAAGTTATAAGTGGTACATACACCACTTACGAGATTATAGGTTTTTGGCATTTATATTTATGACTGTTGTTTTTTTATTTGCGCTTAGTTGGTTGATATTTCAAAATCTGATATGTATATATATTTCATTTCACCGTTTCGTGATTGCTGATAAGTTCAGCTTACTAGTAAGTTCATATTTTGTATGTTTATTACTATATATATACCTCGCGATTTCTTTGAATTAAGATAATAAATGGATTGTACTTAGAGCACAAGGAATTCTGATAAGACTCACTTAAAAATCACTTACTTGTTGGTATGTCAATTCTTCCTCGATTTTGAAGACTGATTGGCCATGTTGTGGTAATACGTAATCTCTACCGCACTAATTTGGAAGAGACAGAATGAGTAGAGAAATTATGGCGAAACAAATAACGTAAAATATGCTAATATTCACAATAAGATGTAAGGAAACCAATTAAGATTTTTACTGAACATCCCTTAGGACAGTTTTGTTTTTGAATGCAATAGCTCTGATTGTACGACCCATTTGTAATGACTCTCTTTGAACTGACAGATGACTTCACAAAACCTATTATTTATTTTTGCCTGACCTGTCACTATCACATGGCCCGTATTTGTGTGATTGAACATTTTTTATCATGTGAGTAATAAGACTTCGATCTAAAAGTTTATAATACTGTGAGTGGGAGATCTAATAGCTCTTGTCATATGAAACTTGTCTATGAGTGATTTGATGAGTTTTATGATGTAATACATCTGCGTGATGACTGTCACCTAAAACACATAATCAGGCAAAAAGTGAGTTTGAGTGTATTGTAATATCGTCGCGTAAAGTGTTTTCTTGTGCGTAGTTTAGTCTTTGCTTAAGAAATAACGTTTGTGTCCTTACAACATTGAGTTTTGTCTTACTGTATGTCATTTACTACTCCTATTATGATATTTCTATGTGAGTTTGTATGTTTCAAATATATTTCTTCAATTGTTATAAGTCGAAGTTCAAAATGATCTTGCTATTATACAAGACACTTTCATTCTTGTGAGTCAAGTAATTCGTAAGCGTTGCTTAGCTGGGAAAAGCGTAAATTCACATAATCAGTTTAGTACTTTTTATCACCTTCTACAAAGTTAGGGTTAACTTACTGGATACGTAATTCACTTAAGCTTGTATTAGTAGACATTTGGCAGTTATTAGTAGAGTTTCTTTGTTTTGAATTTTGCGCAAAGCTACTCGAGAGCTATCTGCGCTAGCCGTCCATAATCTATCACTGATATACTAGAAGGAAGGCAGATAATAAACATTACCCACCGCAAATCTTTTACCAACGAATTGTGTGATTTACCGTCACTTTATAACGCTCCCACGGCTAAAAGAGCAAGCGTGTTTGGTGACGAGGATTGGAACCCGCAGATTACGTGTTGAGTGCCGTAACCACCAGGCCATGCTAGGCCTGTCGCCAGAATAGTTGATTGGTTGCCATGAGTGAATTGACGGATTTTGAGATGAAATATAAAGTAAACAAATGAGATACATATATTTGACTGTAAGTTTTTAATTTTAAAAACAGATTTTAGAGTATTTTCCAGTAAAGAATACAATTTGCCTTGCATGAAACTGCTGTAAGACATGTGAATATACATATTCATATAACCAGTGTGAAATTATTTCAATGACTTCATTGGAATGTTATAAAAATGAAAACAAAGAAAAACGGTCACGTTTCGGGCCATTCGTGCAGCTGTTTGCTTAAAACACGTTCTGTCGCGCCTTTATTGATGTATATTTAACTTTCTCTTAGTTCTGACACAATGCGTTTTGTAACTAACGCATGTACATGTTTCAGAATTGCTGTATGCAGTAGTGAAGGAGTGATGTTGCGATTTTTTGAACAAAGTAATTGAAAATTGATTAATTTTCCGTTACAGTGAGCATATAAAGTAACCTGACGCTGAAATAATGACTTTAAAAGAAACGAATAAATACTCTGATTAGGTTAATTTGCGATTAAAAAGGTATAAGAGATTGATATTAATATGATAAACTCTACGTAATGTTATTCCTTTTATACATGTTAGCCGAGTGGTAATTAATAAGTTGTCTCCTATAAAGATTCACTCGGTCGAAAAATAGGTTAAAATGGCACTAATATGTTGACTTTACTGTTGAAACATGACGCAACACATGTTGATGACATGAATATTTCAACTTTTTTTTTCACCTAACGTGCTCAATCTGTTTTTATCCTAGTTATCAGGAAATTGTGTTAACGGTGTATAATGTCTTAAGAACACTCGCCTCTGTTCAGAGTTTTGCTTTTTTTGAGAAGCATTTGTGTTCATGTTTCATCGGAAATATTGTGCTTTAGAGTACGTATGGGTAGGTGATTTTATCTAACAGTGATTTAACATTATGAAATGTGTAGGAAGCTGTTTATGTATTTTCAAATATCTGTAAATTTCTTTACATAGATTTGTTTGTTCACTCATGTGATTTTGTATGTGTTTTGTCTGACTGGACATTGTAGCGAAATTTATTTAGATTAAGTATGCTTCGGCGACTAATAAAAACAAGACTAAATTATGATATATTGGATACACAAAATGATTCGAACAAGCAAATTATTTAAACAGAAACAGAATCAGAAACTTCATTTCATTATCAAATCGCTGTAAGTGCTTAAATTAACTTGGAACAGCTTTAACTCGTTTTTCGTTATAAATAATCATAGGTACTTATAACAAACTTTATTGTTTAGAAGTAATTATGCAGTGAATGTTAATATAAAAGTTACAAGATTTTATACTGTGTATACTACACCTTTTTGGTCAAAATTCTTTTGGAATAAAAGTTTAGGATGAGTCAGACATTATTATCTTAAGTGAGCAAAGTACAGGGCATGTAAGCTAAAGCTACAGTCAAACTATAAAATTAGATGAAGTTAACATACATATGATGGGGTGTGGCAGCAGAAACAGAACGAAGCAACACATATTGATGTTTTAGGATTTATTCATAGTAACCTATTGATATAGTATTTCCACTAACATTTCTACCTTCCAAGGGATTGATTACTCGGAGCTAAATCATTGATCACAATTTTTCAGGGTCTTATCCCAAGGGATTGAATACTTGGAGTGAAATCATTGATCACAATTTTTCAGGGTATTATATTAGTTTTTATGTATGACCAAAACATCTGCCTAATTTTCACTTCTATTAGAAGGTATGAATCCCAATTTGCTGCTGAAACTATTCGTTGGCATCACGAAATTCTCTAAAGCTGCTCTTAGTACCACATTCCAACATTCTTCAGTGTCTTTCAGTGCTTACGCTTTCTAATTAGAAGTTACAACAGACGAAATTAGAATCCTAAGAAGTAGGGATGGAACAAATATTCAATCCGATAGAGTTTCCATTAACGGATAATCTAACAATATTACGTAGGCACGATACTACTTGTGTGCGCGTCACACGTTATAGGTATTGCGTAATATAGTCCTTTTAGCGCTTTTTATTAGCTTTTAAATATAGTAGCGTTTTTTTTAGGTATTAAGGAGTGGGAGCCTTGGTAGTCGTAATATAGATGGGTTGTGCAAATAATCATCACGTTCACCTGCATTGCTACTGTATATCACAGCCACAGCGGGGATTCGGGGACATAAAGTACTGTGTCACGCCGCCTCGTACCGCGTTCCCTTAAAGGGCCTGCAATGACCGCTCTTTCATGGGGAACTGTACAACCTTATTAAATTTTCAAAAAATAATGACGAAGTCACTAGTTTAATACTATACTAGAATGAAGTGGAAGCTTACGTCTGCGGTACACGTGCTATATTTCGGGTACATATTCTATATCATCTGAATCTAATCCGATTGGATATCTGACTCATGACACCTATTGCCCCATCCCTACTAAGAGACTTAGTCTGATTATTTTTTATGTTATAATTTCGTTATTTGTTAATGCATTACAACAAAGAAAAGCTATCCCCTATATACACTGACAGAGTGATGGCCATTTTCCTCCAACAATATGCATTTTATCCTTACAGACGAATGGATCACTACAGGTTAAGTCCAAAAATAAATAAATAAATAATGTATGTCTTAAATTTCCTGACATATATGTTTTTTCAGTGAAACAATGTCATCCATATTATGATATTGACTAGGTCAATGAAAAAGTTGAAGTATTTCAACAGGACTCACATAAGATGAGCAGGAAAAGCGAGAGAATTTAAGTGAAGTTTTGAAGTAAACGAAACGAGATACAATGAGAGAAAGTGGCGACTAATCAGTTCATAACTGATTCACGTGTGCTATGAATTACGCGTACATGTAGGTAAAGGATTGTA
The DNA here is from genome assembly GCF_000517525.1 of Limulus polyphemus. Lineage (NCBI taxonomy): Eukaryota > Metazoa > Arthropoda > Merostomata > Xiphosura > Limulidae > Limulus > Limulus polyphemus. The sequence continues at coordinate 1,752,386 of NW_013665612.1, forward strand.
CCGTGAATCACCTAGGCATATATTGTAACAATTCACCACAGAGAAGAGGTCGAATTGATAGGCTTTTAAGAAACGTCTGTACATGATTATTGATTTATAATTTTAGTACGAATGTAAAATGTCCCCAGTTACCTTTTCAAGTGGCTTATTATTTGAGACCTTCGATTTATAATAAGGATTTGTGTGGGACAAAAACAGTATAATAAATATATATTTCCAATTTATTATATCAAAATTAGTATCTGTTTCGAGTAAAAATAAGATTGCCATTATAAAATTTTAGACATTCCCCCCGTGAACCAAGTGAACAAAATAAAATTTATTTATATTATTTCGTTGAATTAATTCATATGTATTATTACTACTCTACATTCATTAGTATGGCCTTAAGTTTTAACCTGTAAAAAACGCAAGCTTATACTTTCACTTTAACAATATGTATTGTATTGAATTTTGTGATTTTGCTATAGTGAGTCACCACCTACCAACTTAAAAATAAAATTATAGTCAAGTAATAAATAGCAACTTCTACTTTGCCTTTCTTATAAATCTTGTAAAGTTTAGACATGATAATTATAAATCAAAGTTTCCAAGTAACATCCAGTTTTGACTGGAATCGAATGTAGCAAAATAGGAGGTCACACAATTATATTATGTATAGCTACTAACTGGCTTGCTCAGGCAATACAGGTGAAAGTGATGACTGACATATCCGGGAGTAGCAGGGAATCAAGGGGCCGTCTAAACGTTTGATAAAAATAAACATTCTTTCTGACCGTTCGATATTTATCAATATGCACAATACATGTCAGCTGAAACCCTGTGCATTATTATTTTTATTGCGAGCTTATTTTCAACACTTGTATGCGAATTTGTATTTTGTCTTTATTTTAAAAAGTATCTTTGTGGTTTTAAAAGCGACGATATATACTTGTATGTTGAAAAGCACTTTACTGATGACGTTTACCTTCGTAAGCGCGTGCACGACCTTGTGTATTATCAAGTTGTATCGGCCCTGTGAGAACGCTGAACCTTGGGTTGCAAATACGCTTCTAGGTTTCTGTTTAGACTTGACAATTATTGTGTTCACTAATCTTTGATTGATTTATTTGAAAATTTATTGAATTTTTAAATATTCCACAAATATTATTGAGGACAAAAACAGAAAGACTGAAAAGAATGCTTTTAGTTGATGTTGAAATGCTCTACTTTCTTTATTCTTTTATTGAGAACATTTTAGCACATATTTAAGTTATTATGCAGTGTTTATTTTGAGTTTGAGTGTTGCAGATTTATCCAAATATTGAGAAAGAAAACGTGCATGTATATTGTATGGACTGTATTGGAGGAAAACTCGGAAGATGAACTTTAATATGATACTCCCCATTGCTTCGAAGAAACTGTAACACATATAACGTTCTCATGCATATCACTTGAATACAAAAAGCTTCGATAAGTTTTAAAATTCATTGTATACATTTCATTTCTGAACACGACATAGGTGAAGGAAGTTTTCATTAAAGTTACACACACACACTAGTGGAAATAATAGTTTAAACACACAAACGATACATATACAGGAGTCGCAGACAATGAATAATTGCAACTAAATGGTCAGTTTATCATTAGTACAATATATTGTTAAAGAAGGAACAAAAGAAAAACTAATAAATTGTACAATACACTAATACAACTTGTTTTTATGCTACTACAAGTTTACCAATCTGTGACTGTGAAATATTGTTCCGATTATCATGTATCACTTCCCATAATTTAGCCAAGTTGTTTGATTGCCGTTTCTCAATTTCCATACAAGACTCAATAATATTAAAGTCAGAATTTTTTTTGCAGGCCAGGCCATGGTTTCTAGTGTACCATTAGATACTCTTCCTTCCACGTATCTTCTCTCCACATTATGTACATACTTGGGAACACTTTCATGCTGGAAGGTGAATCCTTGTCAAACAGAAATAGTTCCAATGGCTGAGATGTAGCCCATACGTATTTCTCCATCATGCTTCGCGGTATGTAATGTTCGTTGCCTGTGAAACGTATCACATCTCTTGTATCGAACAAACTATTGTTGATTGTTGCAAAGCGATTTTAAATTGGGTTCATCTGTAAAGAGAAACACGCTCTTCCAGCTTTGCTCATCATTTTATTTAAAGTCTGTGGTCCATTTTAACCATTTTGTTTGGTTATTTCTCCTATGTAGTGGGTTTTGAGCAGCTACACATTCACTGAAGCCACTTCATTCTGATTAGTATCTAACTGTTCTGGAGATAACATTTACACCTGTACTTAAAGATAAGTCATTGGCAAGATCTCTAACAGATTTATATGTATCACATAAGATCATACTGAATATCGCTTTCGTTTTTCAACTTCGACCAACTTCCGTTACTAAAATTTGCTGAGGATATTAAAGTTTTGGATGTTGTGGGCTGTGAGGAGAATGCTGTTGAACAAACAAATTGGAGATAGTTTTTAATTATAATAAATGCCAATAATGCGCGTGGGATATCATAATTTGAAATATAATTTTGATAGGAATAACCTAAACAGTGTTAAGGAAGAAAAGGATATTGGTGTCCTGATTGATCAGGCTTTTAATCCATCGAAGCAAAGTGCTGTTGCTAGTGGTAGGGCAAATACGATTTTAGGTTGTTTCTACAGAAATATTGAATACATGTCTAAACAGCTTATAAATTCATTGTATACGTCATTGGTTAGGCCACTTACGGAGTAATGTGTTCGTTCTTGGGACATTGAATTGGTGAAAATGGTTCAGATAAGAGCTACTAGGATAATACCTGGGATGTAAAGGCTGCCACACGAGGGCAGGTTAATATCTCTGAAACTGTTTTCTCTTGAAGTTAGTGGAGGTATGTTTGAGGTGTTTACAGTTGTTAAGGCAATTGATAGTATTGGTGCATCATCTTTTTTCATACTTAATGGCGAGAATGGTAAAGTTATGGGACACAAATATAACTTTTGGCATCGTAGGAGTCATCTTCAGGTAAGATAGTTTTATGTTTCTGACAAAATGGTTGACCTTTGGAATAGGTTGTCTTCAGATTTGTTGGATGCAGTAAATTTCAGAGAGTTTAATGGAAAGCTTAATAAATATTTGAATCGTAAGGCTGACTTTGAGTGTCTTGTTTTATTTTAAAGTTTAGTTTAGTGGATGGAGCTGTCGAGATGGACCAACGGTCCGTTGTTGTCTTTAAATTATATCTTGTACTTTGTTATTATTAACACTACTAGCTTCACGTACCTTTTTCAGACTCGTGCATACAACTCCTACTGAGACATGAAGTCTTGTTGTGATTTTTCGCATTTAGTAGTGTTCATTGGGCAAAAATTCGATTTCTACATGTTTTTCATATGAGATTTATTTGCTGGGAATTAAGAGTGAAAATATAACATTACAGTTGGGAATAGAGCTGTAGGCATTATGCTGATATGACATAACATATATATGAATATGTTCTGATTTCCAGAATGATGTTATTCTGCATTCCTGTCATTTTGAAATCTGAACGTAAGCTCATTTACATATATAGGAATCGCGTTTTTTTTTTCAACAAAATATTTTTGTATTTGTGAGAATTTATTAGAAAGTTGTTTAGCTCCTCGTATACCTGGTATTATGGTATTAGAAATGTAGGCGACTGCTTAGAGTGATATAATAAAAACTCTGCATAAATAAAAATAAGATTACCGATAAATGCATTTCTGAAGATCGCTGTATTTTTATAATATCACTAGTCGTATCATGTTTCCCCTTATCAAATACGTCTGCTGCGGGAAGCGAATGAGAAAGTGATGGCCGAACGTAAAATTTCCCTCATCACTCTGTAGAAATTTCTCATTTTCTCAGGAAAGGGGCAGAATTAAGACTTCGAAAAAAATTCTGGAACTAGACCACGGCAGTGTATAGGCGAGGCGCGAACTCGACAGGCTATATATATATATATATATATATCTATTTCCGGGAAGCGCGTAAAATAAAATAGAAAACTTTTCTTGTAAAATGATGTTTTAATTTTATAAAAGTTTGTAAAAGTAAAAAACAGCTGAACAAGTGGCTCGTAATACTATACTATGGTTTAACAACGGACTTAAGAAAAGTATGATTATACAAGGCATAGTTTTTTTTTGTGCTCAATATCGGAGAATGAAAGCAGGAAAAAATGAATATCTTGGAAAATCAAAATGGTGCTCCTCTCAAGGTTTTTCAGTGCCACACAATGAAAGAAAGCGAAGAGACTACAATTATAATGAGTGAAAACAAAAGGGGAGCTAAGCAAGCGAAAAGATTAGTGCTACAACTTCCTGTCGCAAACATTGAAGAAACCTAATGAAGAAAAAAAATACTGACAGAAATCGAAGCTACATATGTATTTGATTTGGGTGATAAAGCATAATGGTCAAAAATCGACTCCACAGTTGTTGGTCGAAATGGGCCCTGCACAACTGAAAACATTTGACTATTTCTAAAACAAAAAGGTTAGGAAGTTCCCAACAAACTATTACACACAACTACTTGTCAATAGAGAAGATGTAGCAAAAGAATGGGTTCAGTATTTGGTCAGATGTTTTGTATTTGCTGCAAGATGTTTGGCGCAGCTAACTTTCCACTGTCCTTAAAAACGAATTGAAGGACTGGAAAAATTCTCAGCATTTTTATGTTAACGTGAAAAGATGTAACTCATAATGGCGGCGCAGAACTCCGCCGAAACATGTTGTCTTTTTTTTAAGGCTGTGCTCTATTTTTAATAAATCTAATTATATTGGGCAATAAATCAACGTTGTATGTGTGTTTCTAATCTATTGTTGATTATGCTATATGTGTCATATGTTCTGTTGTATTTGTATTCTTTCATTCTCAATGACCTTTTGAGCTGTGGGGGTGTTATAATGTAACGGTCAATCCCACTATTCGTTGGTAAAGGAGTAGCCCTAGAGCTGGCGGTGGGTAGGGATGACTAGCTGCCTTCCATCTAGTCTTACACTGCTAAATTAGGGACGGCTAACGCAGATAGCCCTCGGGTAGCTTTGCGCGAAATTCATTAAACAAACAAACAAATCATTCGCAATGTGAAAGTACAGACAGACATCAAATTAACTTGTATTTGAATGTCTTTACAATAAGATATATGTGGACAACTTGATAATGTGTATATATAGAAAGAGAGAATAAATAATTGCACGATGTTGCGTGAAATTAAAGATGGTGTTCACGGAGCCCCAAACAAGATTCCTCATTAATGTTTGTGGTTGTCGTTTATTTTATTTTTAATATGGTAGGCTACAAACAAAGGTAGAAGTGTGGGATATGTTTGAAAAAGAGGTTGATGTTTGTTAATGCATGCTTGACGTACGTTTTTGAGTATACAGTTGACTGCACGCAGAAGGCACGTATAAGTCAGGTTGAATCTCCGTTTATTTACCTACTTCCTTTCTCCTTTTTTATTTCAAATAAAACTGTATTTCGAAGCGTTCGAGATTATCGATAACACCTAATCAAAACTATGCTAATTCTATAGCTTAACACTAAAAAGTAACTTATACATTAATAGCAATAATTCAATACAACAAGCTGATTAAAAGTGCATAATGTAATAAAACAACACACACACACACACACACAAAACTAAATGATTACAATGTATTGGACTCATCAGTTGGCTACTACTCATAGTATTAATGATATGATCCGTAAACACAGTAATACATCGTGAGGTAAGCCCAACTTAGGATATTTAGGTTACTTAGTCCTAAAATCAGATTCTAAGCTAACAATATTCATAAATTAAAAATTGAATAATTGTAATAATATGACGCAATAAAAATAATAAAATTACAATTTATTTCAACATTTTGGAAAAGAATATTAATGAGACTGATTTTAAAAGCAAGTTGTTAAGTGCTATATAGCATGTATTAGAAATATTAAAGTTGTTCAAAGTGTGACTGTGCAAAATAAATCAATCGTTGAAATAGTTGTTTGATACGTGTATTGTAATTAATGAGGCCACTTCTTATAAAATGTTCCATGCTGATGGCTTGTCTCCGCTACAGTATTACGGACTGCTGGAAGTCGAACGAAATTCTTAGGCTGTTATTTTTCAAAAATAATGTTACCAAACATGAAAATATATTGTTAGAAATACGAAGATTGTTAAAATTTCGACAGAAAACATGGTACTTATTGATAACTATAAAATAATGATTAGTTTTTATAAGATATAATTTTAAAGTAATTTAACGCTATCCCACTTTCACTTGATACACACAGTTTTTTATTGTTTTATACAAATATGTTTTAATATACAAACAATAAAACAACTTACAATAACAGTTATTACAAATAGTTATTACAAACAATGATTTATATACAAAAGTTCCACAAATTTACAAGCAATACAAAGTCTTCTTTCTAGTCTGGGTCTTCCTTGATATATTATCGAGGGTTCATGATGAGCTAGTAATTTCGAGTTGACGTAGGTAAATTTACTTAATAAGGAGCTGGCTATCTATGTATTCTTTGCCGATATTTTCCACCGAAGAAGTTAGGTAATGTTTTCGTAAAAGTACTGATGTCCGATGAGAATCCACTGAAGTTAAATGGTTTGTAATGTTCGAAATTTATAAACGTTCCTGGTCAAATATTTGAAGTTTCCCGATTAATAAGTGTTATAACAATCACAGTTATAGCTTCCGAAGTTTATTGCACACCCATTACAGCAAACCAATAATAGATACTGTTTTTTTAGGCGCGTCGCGTTGTTTATATTTATAGGCGTGTGGAGAGTTTCTCGAAAATTCAGATTACGTAACAATACAAAGCTACACTAGCGTTTACGTACACACATATATTTTTGATTCTTACATTCGAGAATCTTCCACAGCTTTAGAGAATAGGCGGGAGTTTCGCAATACATATTCAACAGTATACGTTGTGTACATTTCTAAATATAAATTTAATTTAAACAAACATCGATACTAAAATATATATATAGATTAATAAATCCGTTGCAAAACATAGTCAAGTAATTGGAAAGTAGTGTTTTAAACCATTTTTTTCGGACCTATTATAATTTTGTGTATGGATATAATTTTTTAAATTATTTTGTCTGCAATACATGCGGAAAGCTGGTTATTTAAAAAAATTAAATTTCGAGATATTGCTGAGAAACATATCAATAACTTTTAATGGAAAGACATTTTATTAAACACAATGTGAGTAAAATTACATTTGAAAGATATTCTAAGCAAAGCAAAATACATGGTGAAAGAACACAAAGCACACATTTCGACGTACAAAATTCATAACATATGACACGATACAAACTAAAACCTTGGTTTTAATTGACGACAAAGTTAAGTATGGTTTTTACAAATATAAAAATACAATATATGAAAAATATGCCTCTTCCCAATAAGCATTGAAAGACTGCAAAAACAACCTGTTAATTAGACTGCTAACTTTTATATTCTTTAAGAACATACTTCAGTTAATTCTTTTCAAGATATTCGCTTTCAAAACCTTCATTGCAAATTTATTGCCCCGTACTATCTTTGTACTCTGTTATTCGTATCTCAATCACAACTTTTGTGATACAATTAAGACTGAGTATTATAAAATCCTTAAATATCTGCTTCCCTGTGAATCAGCAATAGTCTTGAGGGTTTATAACGCTAAAATGTGGAGTTCGGTTCACGTTATGGGTAAAACATAGATAATTCATTGTGTAGCTTTGTGCTTTACAACAAAATTAAATATATTGTGATATATCTTGCTTTGAAATCAAACTCATTGACTATTCTAACTGAAAATAACATCCATTTTGTATGATATTACTATTTATGTGATTGAAATTATATAAACACCCTCTGAAATATCATAAAAACCGAATGGTGGGGAATTCAGTGTTAATATGGGCTTATATTAAATGATAATGTGGACATCTATTACGAAACTAAAATTACATATATTAATTGATAAACGGACGTATATCACATGATAAATGTTCATATATTAAGCTATAAAATGGACATATGTTAAGTAACAATATGTACCTCGTACTAAGTGATAAAATGTAGGTATAATAATAAGAGAGAAAATGGACATACGTTACAATGTGTACCTCCTATTAAGTGATAATATGGGCTTCTCTATTTATCTGGTGAAAGTTGGACCATTTGTTTCTATTTTCGTGTCCAGTTAAATAATCCTGCCAATAATCAGTCTAGTTATAAAGTTATTCTACTTTTGTCAACATTTCTAACTCTCCACATATAAACGATGTTTGTAAAATATTATTTCATATACCACTGAAGCAAAAAATATTATTGAGAATACCTATGAAAGAAATCTAGACTTGATAATAATTTATAAAGAAGTATTACCTGTAGTTGTAGGAGTTCTATATTATAAAGTTCGTGGTAATTAAGTGGCGTTATACCTTTTGTATGTGTCTGTTATAGAAAACGTAGGTGATTTATAAATGAATGCTTTCTCACAACTTTTTAAGTCGTTCTTTTGGTTGATAACTAATTTAATCAGATAAAAAATGGGAAATTTATCATAAAGTTAAGATAAGATTTCGAGGGTAATTTTAAAATAATGAGAAGCGGGAAATACTGTCTTTAGCAAGCAACGTCATGGAGAATAACTATGAAAGATGTATTTATTCTTCATATTAGAAGTTTCTAGTTCCTTTATTATTATTATTATGGAATACAGAATACTGAGCGTATTTTAGAAATTCAACTTATAGTTAAAGGTAGAGTACTTCTAGTGTGAAAAATACATAAATGTGAACTAATTTTGAAATTAAGAGCTATAATAGTCTTTTTAACTGTTTCGTATTTGTTAAGACTTATATCAGATGAAATAAAACATTTTCACGATTCCTATATACCGTTTTATGATTATACGTCACAAAGAGCTGAAAAACTGGACGAACTTATCAAATGTTTTGAACATCATACATTATTTTTGATCCAGACTATAGATTTAATTTTTAACTTGATACACATAATTATAACTTAGAATAACTTTATTTGAATATAGTTTCTATAAAAACACGCAGGGTATAGTTTTACATAAAAAGAAAGTCAAGGTTGATTCTGCTAGGATAATGAACGTGGTTTTCTTGATATTTTTCTAAGAATCATATACATAATATATATTATCTAATGCACATAATAGTATGAAAATTTTAGGGGAAAAGTCATTAAAATAAATTTGGATAGTTAAAATAGTTAAAGTATATTATAACGTTTCTATCTATGATAAAAAAAAATTGCTTCTTTCGAAAGGGGGGAAATTCTTTATGGATTCTCTTAACCAATCTGTTTATTTGTTCTAGTTGATTTTTTCTTTATAGTTTACATGACAGTGCAGAGAAAATGAGAAATAAATATATGCAGATCAGACTAGAAAACCTTCACAACTTGTGAAATATTTATGTTAAGGATATCCATAATCTCACACTCACTTAACAAGTTATATATGAACATATTTTTATTAGTTGACATATAGTAATTACTAATTTCATATGAAAGTTTGGTAAATTTACTTTGGATTGCATATTTTAAAGAAAACAGATTTACTCTCATTACCACCATATATTTAAGTCAACATTCACATCTTTCGATATCGTATACTTTCCTCGTCTTTATACTGATTGATAGCGTTTAGGAAACTTTAAGCAGCACAACTACTGAGAAAGTTGATTCATCATTATGTGTTGATTTAACAGTGATCATTAACCGGTCTGCAGAGCCGCTATTGTTAGATGATTTTCTTTTGCTAAACCAGACTTGCAAGGTTGTAAACTTAGTTCTCAGAAATCAAAAGTGAAAGAACGGAACAAATCGATGAGATCGATATGCGAGCCTATGAAAAGTGGAAATGTTCCATGCTGATGGCTTGTTTCCGCTACGGTATTACGGGCTGCTGGAAGCCGAAGAAAATTTTTAAGCTGTTATATTTCAAAAATGATGTTACCAAACAAGAAAATATATAGGGAGATTGTTACAATTTCGAATGAAAACATGGTACTTATTGATAAAATCAAATAATGATTATATTGTGGTTTATCTAAATAGTTTTATAAGCTATAATTTGAAGGTAATTTAACGCTATCTGCTATTTTTGAAAGAGTGAGCTAATATAAAACACAAGACTTGATTTCTTGAAAAATTTAATGATTATTTTAATTTTTCTTAAGTTGTTGATTTTAAGCATGTTTTTGAGACCGCTATACATATACTGTTTCATTCCAACAATACTTTAATCTTAATAGAAGCAAATCATATTCTACTGACAAAACTAAATTCACTCGATATATATTCCAATAGTCGTTTTGTTGTAGAGGAAAATCAAATGAATCAAAAGTCTAAGGTGATTGTAAACAATTCATAATTTAACATGTTAAATCCCTGTTAAAGTTTTTTTCTTTGGTCCGTTGTGATATAACGTAATAAAATGCCGATTCCAATAGCAGCTGTAGAGCCTAAGTTTTGAAACAAGATTTAACGTTTTGTGTATGTGCAATCTTCAGGACAGAGATGTCCTTTCACGCATTTTTGTAATAAAGGGTTTTTTTACATGTTGACTACAAATCCTTTAGAAATGTGTCAAAATAACGGAATCCCGTTGAGTTACTATGCGAGACAAGTTAACCTTCTCCCAAGAGCTAGTGTATTTTGTAGACTAAAGCATGAAAAAGTAAGAGAAAATGAAATGATGTACAACGAAACAAAATACGATAAGTTACTTAGATGAGTGTTTTTCCACATCAAATTCAATAAGTTAAAAAGCAGTGATTCATTAAGAATAAGTTTATGGTTTCAGTTGTAATTATGTAACATTATGTGTTGCCTGATTTTATTTGATATGTTTATTAACTTCTACCCGATAATTCCTTTTATGTCTTAATGAGTACATACTACTGTAGTGCTATTAAGAACAGCATTTTCTGTAAACAAAAGCTGTTAAAAGAATACGAAAACAATGCCATTATTAATTTTTTTAAAACCAGATATTGTCATACACCACTACGAGGTTAATCGAATGCTTTATTCACATACACTGGTTCCAAAAGTTGTTTCAAAATATTCTGCAGTTAATCAGCCTTTAGTAATGCTATCCTATATTTAATCTTACACACTTTGTGAAATATGCAAGTTATACCTAGAATTAAGATGGCAATGCAAATATCTTTAGCGTATTTGTATTGAAAATTAAATATATAAGGTTTGCAAATCTTCTTTGTGCTATCAAATATTTCTTAAAATAATGTAATGAAAACGACGAAGTGAAATATGGCACATTTACGCTAACATCTACGATATAACATTTGAAGCCGTATTCTTCATTTAACAGAATCACTGTATTTCACACTGATATAGACTATAACTTTAAGCTGGTTACTGTAAATATGCTTTCTGGAGCCTCGGGGATAAGTTTGAGGGCTTGTAACGCTAAAAAATCGGGTTTCGATACCCCTGGTAGCCAGAGCACACATAGCTTCATTGTGTAAACTTGTGCTTAACAACAAACATACAAAAGATACTGTAAATCTAATTATAGTCACATTGACACATTGCATAGTGAGAAATAACAATTTATTACACAGTATATGTTCTTATTCTTATTATATTTCTAGTGATTATACTGCTGAGTTTAAGGTCATTTCGTTAAGACTAGTGTTTCGAACACTATATATATATATAGACTCATACCAGTTTGTAATTAAGTTCAAGGCGGCATAAGCCTACTTAACCTGGTATGAGGGTTTTAAGACAGAGTGCTAATGGATTTTCTTTGTTTCGTTTATCAGATTTGTCTCAAACCTGTACACATAGATTGTTATCAGTTTTAATTCATTCTCGCTTATGTGACTGCTTGATTTTTTTCAACCAACGCTGAAAAGATTTAGCGTTTACTGTAAGAGTGAATATGTAATTACAGTTTTTCATAAAAATGAATGTTTGTTTCAGAATTTTACGCAAAGCTATACATGAGCTATCTGCGCATACCCATCCCTTGTTTTGAAGTGATATACTAAAGAGAATGCAGCTAGTAAAGAGTACCCAGCACTAAGTCTTGAGCTACTCCTGGCCGATCGATTACTCGTATGCTTAACTGTCATTCTTATAATGGACACACGGTCCCCGATTGCGGAGCAAATTTTTGCGGCAACGGGTCGCGAACCAGGATTTCTGAAACACACACTTCTAGCCCAATACAATTCATAGATATTGTACCTGACAAAAAAAAATAAATAAAAGACGAACATTTAAAAATCAAGAAACATAATGGCCGGGTAATAAATAAGCTGAGATAGAATGAACTCGTAGATAAAATTATCTACCAATTTTCAAGTAAACTCTTCTAGAAACGGCTTTCAACGGATTATTTTACTTTTGAATATGCTACTTATAATAATTAATAAGAAAATTTTCACTTGTAAGTTCTTCACAAACCACGTGGTTGTAGAGTTTCAATATTTTTATACATAAATAACTTGAACCAATCATAATTTTCAACCCAAGCGGCTCCTTATGCGCACATGGGCTAAATTGCTAGGTCGGAGACTCCTAGGGTTCAGCAATAGTCGTCACTAATTTTGAACTATTGACCAAAGCGATGGCAGACAGCCAGACAGCAGAGCTTATCGCTACAAAGGATTTGTCTATTTTTTAAAACCGGTTTAAGGGACTGTTATCAGTTTTATAATGCACCCGTAGTTGTGAGGTGCGAAGCGTATTCAGCGACATCTCGCCTCGAACCTTGGACGCTTCGATCTGTAGCCTGTAACCCAAACCACTAGGTCGTGGCAGGTCCTTTCAAGAAAAAAGATGTTTCGTTATTTTGGTTAAAGCGTACTTTAAATAATGGATTTATAGTATAAGTTTCTATAAGTTTGTTTGTTTTGGCGCAAAGCCTTACAATAGGCTATCTCTCGCTCTGTTCATCACGTGGAATCAAACTCCAGATGTTTGCATTTTATACCCATAAACCTACCACTGATCCACTGAGGGACAACTAAGAAGAAGAAATTGTTTATTTTAACAACTATGACACGCGTTTTTGGTTTTCTGTTATTACTGTCCGTACCTTGATATTTATAATATTACACTTGCTAATATATATTATGACTGATATTGTGCCACTACTTATTGAAGTCTAAGTTAGTTAGACATTTGAAACACTCTCTAATAGTATATTATGAATCATAGTGTGCTGCTACTTGTTGAAGTCAGTTAGATATTTGAAATACTTGCTAATAATATATTATGAATCATTGTCGCTACTACTTGTTGAAGTCTAAGTTAGTTAGACATTTGAAATACTTGCTAATAATATATTATGAATCATAGTGTGCTGCTACTTGTTGAAGTCTAAGTTAGTTAGACATTTGAAATACTTGCCAATAATATATTATGAATCATAGTGTGTTGCTACTTGTTGAAGTCTACGTTAGTTAGACATTTGAAACACTTGCTAATAATATATTATGAGTGATAGATAGTGTGCTGCTACTTGTTGAAGTCTAAGTCAGTTAGACATTTGAAACACTTGATAAGAATATATTATGAATGAAAGTGTGCTACTACTTGTTGAAGTCTAAGTTAGTTAGACATTTGAAAGAGATAGTTTTATATATTATCATCATTTTATCTTTAAAACTAAGAAAGTGATTTTTAAACTTTGTTTTAAATCAATTAATTTTCAATTTCTGTTGAGCAGTAAGAAATATTTTTAAATTATTGCAAAATTTTACTATTAATGTGTTTTTATAGTAAAACAGTAAGCATGAATTAGTAATCGTACTTGTTTCGTTATATACGCGTAAAGAAATATATTTATACACGATAGAAAACGTCTTTCATCAAGAAGTAAGTCAGACATGTTAAATGCTAAAAGCGCGTTAATGCCTTTTAAACCAGGAATAGAAAACAGCCAATGTAGAAGAAAAACATTAAGATGACAGTTTGGTTTGTTTGTAGCTAAGCACAAAGCTACACAATAAGTTATCTGCGCGTGCCAACCACGGGTATCGAAACCGTTTTTTTTTAAATTAGAACCCTTCAGACGTACCGTTGAGCCACTAGGGGGCCAAGGTGACAGTTAGCCATGAACGTTTCTCGAATGGAACATAAGGATATGTTCGCTAGCCTTCCCTAATTCTTAACTGATAGACTTAAAGACTACTCAATAGCACTCACCATCAACTCTTGTGTTACTCTATTCGAATTGTCAATTTGATTGTCACTCTTATAATGTACTCGCAGTTCTCAAGTGGATAGCGATTTTGCAGCAACGGGACACGAACCGTGGATCCTCAGATTCACAGTCTGGCATGTTAACCATCAGGTAATACCTGGCCTTTTCGAATGAGATACTCATGATCATTCTAAAAAGCCGTAATGCACTTACTGGCCCTTCCTCTCCCCCTCACATTTGTTGAACATCCAATTTAGCTGAATTAACATAATAAACTTATCACGAGATATTTAAGGTGATTACTTAGTACCTATACATTTTAGACCTGTAGTTAACCCATAATTAATCTGGAGGACTAGTGGCGCCCGTAGGATAGTCTTATTCTTGAAAGGTTCAGAGGCATGCTCCACTAGTAAACATTCTCTCGACAACACACGCCTTGATCCTATTTCTCATCGGATTTTGACGATTTAGAAGAGTTGGTTTGATGGTTATTGGGTGGGTCCAATGACCGTTTTGTGAGCATCACTGTGTAAGACAACGGATAAGAGCAAGGATCTTTCCGACCGTCTTTCAGTGGCGTACAATGATAGTAGATGGCTATTTAGCATGAGCGTCGTCAGCAAAGACCTTTTCTTGATCGGCTACTGAAAGTCATTTGTCATCAAAGATTATCAACAGCAGCAATCGGGAAGAAACGTCTGCTATTGGCAGATCAGTGAAAAGGCAATTGAATAGATTTATAAAGTGTAACAGACATCAGACTGTTTCTCAGTTGACAGGTCAACCTGAAGAAAGCCTCGATATAGAAGCCAAAATGCCCTTCCACTCTAGAAGTAGGCAGGAACATACCATTAAAGCCGAAGCCCAACTATTGGACATGTCACCATCCGATATCTTGAGGATCCTATGCCACGCTGCGGCCAGACTATCATTGAGAAAAATGGTTGTCCAGCTTGACATCAGATGCCCCCCCCCCAGGTCGCTCAGTGGACTTATAAGGCTAGAAATAGGGTTTCAGTACCTGCG
This sequence comes from Limulus polyphemus, assembly GCF_000517525.1. Lineage (NCBI taxonomy): Eukaryota > Metazoa > Arthropoda > Merostomata > Xiphosura > Limulidae > Limulus > Limulus polyphemus. The sequence continues at coordinate 1,767,666 of NW_013665612.1, forward strand.
GTGGGCAGAGCACAGATAGCCCACTGTGCAGCTTTGTGCTTTACAACAAACATTAGATGGGGAGTATTGGTAAAGTGAATAGTAAATGGATAATTTAATCGTTTTTGTTTCCAAACTATATAGCTGTTGTTAAGGGTCAGTTATTTATGTTCCAGTTTCGAACTTATAGTCAAAAAATAAAGAAAAGTTAACTTAAGTTTCATGGACATTTTGATAGCCTAAGTGTGTTGGAGTACATTATGTTCCCTTACAATAATACAATTTCTGTCTTCTCGTTTTCTAAGATTCAACACGTTTCTTGAGTTCGACAGACACCTTCGAAATAGTTATTTATATAAGCCTCACACTACTTTATTGTTAGTAAAGAGAGGTATTAAAGGGTTGGTACAAGGAACTATTACAAAACATGCGTATCTTCACCTTTCTGTTGGTTAGGACGCTCTACTCGCAAAATGACGGTCGCGGGTTCGAATCCTCGTCACACCAAACATGCTCGCCATTTCAGCCGTGGGGCGTCATAATGTGTCTGTCAATCCCACTATTCGTTGGTAGAAAGAGTAGCCCAAGAGTCGGCG
>NW_013665612.1:1769240-1776967 GCF_000517525.1 Limulus polyphemus
GGGTGGTGATGACTACCTGCCTTCCCTCTAGTCTTACATCTTTTCTCAGGCCCGGCATGGCCAAGTGGTTAGAGCGCTCGACTCGCGATCTGAGGGTCGCGGGTTCGAATCCCCGTGCCGCTAAACATGCTCGCCCTTTCAGCCGTGGGGGCGTTATAATGTGACGGTCAATCCCACTATTCGTTGGTAAAAGAGTAGCCCAAGAGTTGGCGGTAATGACTAACTGCCTTCCCTCTAGTCTTACACTGCTAAATTAGGGACGACTAGTGCAGATAGCCCTCGTGTAGCTTTGCGCAAAATCCGTAACAAACAAACAAACCTTTCTGTCGTTGTTATTGACATAACTGCCTGAGAGCGATTCGATTGTTGAACATGTATTTTCTGCAGATCTGTATCATTTCATTAACGAAAAGCGAATCTTCCTTATGCAGGCTGTCATTGTTTATCACTGAATGAATGATTCTTATGGGCGCAAGTTCTGGATTTACAAAAGACTGATTAAGACTTGTTAATATATTTTGTAGCGTGACCGTTTGTAAATTCGTTAATGCTAATTATCGTCATAAATTAAATAATGTTTAGATATAATATTAAAACTGGATTAATTAGACTGTAATTTTGAAATTTAAGTTGATAGTTAAGATGACCAATCTGTTTTTGTGAAGAATAAGCTGAGACTGTATATATGTGTTGATGAGCAATGGAGATTATTAACAACTGCCAAGGAAAATCAGGAATTTTATTATCAGCAACAAAATACAATTATGTTAGAAAATGATACTTATAGTTAAGGTTGTTTAAGTGAATATGAGTGCAATTTGTTGACACAATATATTTATTACCAATTAAGTGCTGTACGAAAAATAATTAAATTGAATTAAACTATAAGGTCTATTTCCTGTAAAAACAAATACGCATGTTTTTGTTTCACGATAATCATTCCACATTTAAAATTATGTTTTAGGAAAATTGACGAGTCCAAGTTTGTACAAAAATGTCTTCTCTATGAATGCGACGAATTTTGTTTTGCTTTGCTATATAAAACTTTTCCCACTGCGTCAGTAAACTGCATAATGATCATATACGTTTCAATTGCTATATGTGCATACATATTTCGGTGACCAGAAACATACACACATACATATATATGTATACATTAATAAATATATATATTGAGATACATTTAAGTAAAATTTTACATCAAAAGTGAGAAAAGCATTAAAAATAGTCTGACAAAATTTTGACGATAAACAATTATTAAATTAAGGTAAAAAGTTTTTGTTTGTTTTTCAATGTAGCAGCAGAATAATGTAACATAACAAAACACAACACCAGAGTGAAAGTCTCATGGTGGAGCCCCCCAGTAGCACAGCGTTATGTCTGCGGAAACCGGGTTTAGAAACCCGTGGTGGGCAGAGCACAGATAACTCATTGTGTAGCTTTGTGCTTAATTCCAAACAAACAAACCCATGGTAGGGAAATATAAAATGTATCGTGCTTATGGAGGTGTTTGAAGAAGTAGGACCCATACAACAGTTGGAATACATCGTTTACCAGACTTAACCTTCCTTCGTTTGCCTCACAGCCTGAGAAGAGAAAGAGAAGAGAGAGAGAGAAAAGCAGATGCGGGTAATCTAGCTCGCCCAACATCCTTGTCACCTTTAGCTCTCTACAGCCAGTTGTTGGAAAGGTGGCTGCTCTTGGGGTGATAAGTAAAACGTATCTCCTAATGTTGATATTTCATCCTATTGCAACATTATAAGCTTCAATGTAGCTGGAAGTATGACCCATAACTGAAGAGGTTAAAAGATTTACTAGAATTTTTCTTCCAATATTTTATACTAGTATAACCCCATACCGTCTTACTGTTAACTAACAAAATCTGATAAGTGTGGCGTGTTTTATTTGCAAAAGACTTATGATTTGTAACGTACATGTAAATGTAAGTTTGTAAAATGTTTTTATGTATTTTTTTTATTTTTGTGAACAAAGCACTTTATTTTAGAAAAAAATTGTTTTTTATATTTTCTTGTTCCTATCTGCATAAAATATTTTTTATATTTATTGCAAGTCATATTTGCTGATTAAGCCAATTAATATTGATGTCTTGACTAATTTATTAACACTGAAAATACGTATTGCAGTTTATTATATATATCTTGCAAAATCTTGTGAATTTACAATATTTTTGCTTAAATGCTATCATCACTTTTATCAGAAGTATTTAAATCAGTGCCACGATTCATAATGTACTTGAGGGTAAGAGATTGTAGAATTTTCAATTTGCAAACCTAAATAATAAATATTATATATATAATTATTAATTTTAAAGTTATTTGCACTAATTAAATCACTGATGTACCAAAACGTTAAAGCATATAAATTAGAATTGGAGGTGCTTTCCATGAACTTTTTTATATAAAAATAAAGATAAAGATTAGCAACATAGGTGGAATAATCATCTCCATCGGGATTCATACTATTTTCTTACAAACTTTATTTTCAAAGAAAACAGTTATTATAAATACAAAAAATTTAGTAAGTCTTTAACCTTTTAGCGTTATAATCTTTTGTAATCTAATTTAGTAGATAAACCAAAACATTTTATATTAATAAGTTTAAAAAACGAACAAGATAATTTAAATGAATCGTTGTCTATGACATTACCTAATCTAAAAGACAGCCGATGATTTAAATTATATATAAAAAGTACTGTCGCTTAGATTTATAGCGATGGCATGAAAGTAAAATGTGTCATTTATGACTTGCGGTCACAAAGCATACACTTTAGTGGACCAGTCCCTTGTAAGAGAAAGCAGTTTGTAAGAAAACCATTGCTAACGTGGAGGCTTGTCAGGGCAACTTTTTCTCTCTAGCTTTTATGCAAACTACAAGGTCTATCAACAACAATGGGCTTTATCTGGAAAAATTTATTGTGACATTACTTACCTTAAATCGTCTGCCAACTTGCCTTGCCTTGACGATATACTTGAAATCTAGATACAGGACAGGCAAGGCTGCTACATCATCAGTGTGGACTGGTTTTGCCACAATGCGGGTGAGCTCGTTCGTTCCCTCAAATTCCAACATGGCCAGGAATCCAAAAAAACTGAATGAAAATGGAAGATAGCAGGATATGTTTCAGTATTTTCTTAATTTTCAAGATAACAGAATGAGAACTAATGTTAAGCGATTCTAGAGCCTTCAAAGAGCTAAGTGAATCAGTTTAAATTGTAAATTTAGTTTGCTAATTAGTATCTATGTGATCCAAAACAAGTTATATTGCATATAACTCAGCATTAAGATCAAAAGCTGTCGAGGGAGATCCTATAGAGCTGTAGTAAACCATGGCTGAACCTTCGGGGTCATTTGATTTCGAACCATTCGTAAAAATGGAAACAGAATGATGGCTCGAAAGATGTTCATTAAAGAGAATTTGGTATTTTCAATCCGAAGTATCCAAATTATTCACGGTACTCAAAAAAGCATCATAAGTGGGAATGGTATCAAGACATGAAGGGACGGCTGCTCATTAGATTCTACAATATAATCAAGTGTTAAACCTTTTAAAGCAATAGACTATAATTGGAAGGAATCTTGGGGCCATTCCTAGGATTGGAAAAAAGGAAAGCAAAAGTCTCACACCATGCGCCTGGAAAGTCTCCATCTTGCCAAATTTTGTTAAAAAACTAGAAGATGATCAATAGAGATTGGAGAGAGAGATGGCAGAGTATTTCATAATGAGTGTTATCTGCTCGAACCGATGTGTTGCTGAAACAAATCAGAACAATTTTAAATTCAACAAGAGTAAATGGTTGATTGTAGTCATAAAGATGATTTTATATTTAACTTTTGATGGCCAATAAGGCAGGGGAAGAGGTGGATGTGCTGGAATGGTGAGAAAAGCACATTCCAAGGGCGTCATCAATATTCCATAAATCAGCAACCTCTTAGTCGTTGTGATGAGAGGAATACTTTTCATTTACTTTTCGAATCTTATCTAAAACGACCTTAAAACATGTAGTGAAAGAGTTTGTTTGTTTGTCGTTAAGTATAAAGCTACACCCTGGGCTATCTGTGCTGTGCCAACCACAGGTAATGAAAGCCGGATTTTAGCATTATAGGCCATCAGACTTATTGCTGGTCCACTAGGAGCTAGTGGTGAAGTATATTTAATCCACGTTTTCTTTTGGCTTGTATATCTGATCTGCTGGGCATGGGTACAAGCCTGATGAAAGGCTATGTGGTTGGCAAGAGTTAGATAATTAAAGAAGATATTCCAGGCCTAATTCTGAGCCTTCCACACCATTTGACAGTCAGGTATCCACCATGAATGAAGATACTGAAGAAAACTTACCGAGGGTTTTCGGCTCACAAGGACTATACAATCAGTTACTGTCTTCATGCATTCATTAACAGAGGGTAGGTTACAAATAGCAGGATCAGGCTCTGGGAGATCTATGAAGGAGGGCCTGTTAGATTATTAGGCCCCGCTCTGGTTGACTGGAATCATGGATCTATGGACGTCGACAGACCTGATACAACTGCAAACAAAAACGTAGTAGTAAATCAAAACAGAAAGGCTTCCCACCTAGTTCGCCGATACTTTCTAGGTGAGAATGGCTACACTGATACAGTGAAACTGTCGATGTTTTTGTTCTAATTTGAATGAAATTAATGCTTTGATCGATACCTACCATTTTGTATGTATCTCCATTCGGCATTTTTCACTGTAGAGAAAGGATAGGTCGTGTGACAGACGAGCTCAAAGAGATTTATTACTGCTAATTGTCCATTATACACCCTCCATCACTTTACCACTCAAAACACCACTGCAAACTGTTGCAATTCGTGTCTCCATTGGTTGTACCATCACACTATGTTTTCTTTACTTGTCACCAGAAGAAGATTCCGATTAGCAGCTGCAATTCTGCTTCCTCACCCAGGGACACGACACTTTTGTGAACAAAATCGACTCTGGAATGGTGAATATGTCGATGAGGAGAATAGATCTGTGGAGCTTATATTCTCAGGTCTCAATCCTTCTCTTTTCAAGTCTAATTGTTTTCATGCCCCAAGTCAGACACTTACTGTCATATATCTATCATTTTGTTTTCACTTTCTTCATCATGTTTTTATTGAGAGATAGGCAATGGTCCCCGAGGCAGTGATCACTTTCTCATCATTCTAAGGGAGATTGGTTATAGTAAATACCATCTGGCTAATGTGCCATGGTGGAAGCTGGAAAAGGGATCCTGGATTTTAGGGCCAATACAATTAGACCAGATTGTTCACTGTTGTTAATGGTAGGAAAAAAGATATGGACGTATATGTTGATTTATCAATGTGTCTGTCCATGGAGAAACAGGTAACATAAATAGAGAAATACTTTGTGGGCGAGATGGAAAGATCTGCCTAGTGGAAAATATTTTAGCCACATAAGCCTGTGTTGGAAGAGGCACTACCATCTTTCTAGCCTATGTATTTGAGAGGATGTTAAAGGTTTACTCTCACTCTACCAGTTTCTTTTCTATCTATTTAAGACATGACTAGAATACGAGAGGTGGGAACCTGAGCAGTTGACACAATGTGGCTCTAACTTGCACTGGCTGTTATCATGATCTCTGCATTCACAACGAGTACAAGTTAAATTATCACAGCAAGATGACTTCGAGTGTACAAACTACTGACATTTAAAACAGCAAAGAGAGTTAGGAATATAAGTACTGACTGTTCAGTTCAATTACCCTGTCTTAACATCGGTAGATAAACATGGTGTTGTAAATGTCACAATCAGAACCCTAAGTGACTCAGATATTCCATTTTTTTAGTAGACATTCGCCTGACTATTAGTATTCTCTGACTGGAGAGACTAGCGAGAAACTCTGACTCGGGGATGTTAATTAGATACATCTCAACAATAATTCCTCTCGATAAATTCAAAGTAGCATGAAGATTGCTCTCAATAGGTATATCCTCAAAAGCTTTTGATTTTAACAGGAGCTTACTTTCTTGTGTCTGTGATATTTCTACCAAAATGTCCCCAGATATTAATTTCTTAAATTACTTTAAAGAACCTGCAAGTTCTTCTAAGTCGTTTTGGATAAAAAGTGAAGACATCTCTGAAAGAGACTTTTCTGACATAAATTGTAATATCAGAAAACGAGATACAGGAATTAATGGAGATGTCAAATGTTTTTTGTTAGAGTGTTCTGTTATTGGTCGTTTAGAAATGGTTATGTTTTTATTTTTGGGTTTTTATTATCATACGGAAGAAAACTTACAGAACCTTTCGACCCCAACTACAAATGGAATCCAGCAAGAGGACGTGCCACAATGTCTAATTAGGACACTGTAGCAATGCCTGGGTCTTGTGGCAATTATACCTAAACACCAGCACTGAACATAAGGCCCACAAAAACCCGTGAGAACGTCTGATACTGGCACTTCGTTGACCCTAGCCTAAATGGATAAGCCTACTGGCCCTGGGTGGAGCCACCCAAGGCCACTAATCTACAGGAATTTAAAACTCAAGTATCGGGTTGGAGTGTCCCAAACACTACTCAACCATCACTTTCCCCTCCTTTCCTTCATGAGTTGCCACGTGGGTAGATATTTGGATCCCAGAGAAGACGACCCCCAGTGGCACAGCGGTATGTCTGCGGACCTAGAACGCCAGAAACCGGGTTTCGATACCCGTGGTGGGCAGAGCACAGATAGCCCTTTGTGTAGCTTTGTGCTTAATAACAAACAATAACAACAACAACCCAGAGAAGAGAGATAAATTGGACCTTGTTTAGGAGGTTTTCTCACAGTTACAAGAATCCATTCACACGAAAATTGTTTATAATTCCAACGTCTAGTGCATTCAAAAATGTAGTATACTTATATAGGAGTGGTTCAATTGAATTATAAATAAGAGATTTAACTTTTTTGAAGTAAAAATATTCTGTTCTGTAGATTCATATACCTTGAAGAATCTGTAAACCATTACAAATGTTGAGCTTAGAATTAATTACAATACATGAAGTTGTGAGCATAGGTTTTACTTGGTGAAACGTACAAAACATACACATTTTCAGACTAGTTGTAATTATAACAAAAATCAATAAGTGTTTATCATGATTGTGTTGAAAATTAAAAGTAAAATTTATTCTTGCCAAGACCTGTAATTTATCCGAGAGTGAGAAAATTCATTGAAAAATTGTGAACGTGAATTAATTCCTTCATTTTAAATAGGGCTTACTTTCATATTTGTTTTCGGCGTAGCTAAAGATTATTCATCAAAAACTAGTATTAGGAATCAATCGAGTGCTTATGAATGAGCAGAAGTAAAAGATAAGTGTGAAAAAATTAATATTTTTTCACTAGAAATTACTAAAACAAACACCGGTAAAAACATTATTTTAAATGCGTTTTTCTTCCTAGTTTCCTGTGAGTGAGGTTTGCAAATAAAGTAGGAATGCTTTTACAAAAAAGACCGCTTCTATACCGAATAGGTTCTGCATTAATAGTAAAGTAAGGCTTTAGAACCTAAAATCTATAGATAGAACACCATTCTTCCCTTTTTTATACCGGAAGAATTCACTACTTATTTTTACAAACACATAACGTGTAAAAAAAAAAAGAGAACAAACTATCTATATATATATGTGTATTGCATAAAAGATAAATCTATATACTTGTATGGCAAACAACCCTTTTGTTTGTTTGGAATTTCGCGTAAA
>NW_013665612.1:1777217-1806203 GCF_000517525.1 Limulus polyphemus
TTTGGTGTGACGGGTATTCGAAGCCACGACCCTCAGATTGCGAGTCGAGCGCCTTAACTACCTGGCCGTGCCGGGCCCCAACCCTTGTGTAAAATTATGCAGTAAAAATATAATTAATTAGTGAAAAAATTAAATGGTATGAATTTTAACAAGAAAAATTAAATGACAAAAACTAAACCATAACTAACCATAACTGTAGGAAGAAGTAAACATAAACCAGAAACTACAATTAAAAATCTGTCTAAGGCAGAATTCATTACAAGTGTTATTCCTTAAGAAAAGGATAATTCCGTCATTATACGCAACCAACCTTCTGCCAGAAGCAATGGAGAGTTGCAAAAATAACAATAACTTTAGACAGAATTAGCAGAAATTGCATACAGCTTAAGAACAGTTTTATCGTTAGTTTGAATCAACCAACTGTGTTAAGACATCTACTATAATGCTAAAATCAAGCAGTTGTTAAAATATTCCAAGAATATCTAAAAATCTGTATTTGATAGTTACTAATGAGGTGTCTATAGAATTAATTCATATTAAGTTCAGAAAACGTAGTGATTGACATAGATCACGCTAATATTAATTCATATTACGTTAAGAAAACGTAGTGATTGACATAGACCACGCTAATATTAATTCATATTATGTTCAGAAAACGTAGTAACTGACATAGATCACGCTAATAATATATCTAGCAAAGTGATAACATTCATCACCGTAATACGGACTGTGACTAAAAAAGTATAAAAAAAGCTAATAATAATAATACAAGTGGGAGAAGTAGAAAACAGAAACACTCCAAAGGGATGTATGCCTTAGAGTATGTTCTTTACGAGATTGAGTATGGTCGATTACAGACCTTGCTATAAATACAAGTGTGTTGAGATACACATTAGCACGTGTATGGACGTGTAGCTGCTCGAAAATCGTCATTAAGAAGAGGAAAATAAACCAAAAGGTTGAAATGGGCATTTTACCTTAAACAGTGGAATAAGCAAAGCTGGGAATGATTGCTAATTAGAGGTAAATCCAAGTTCGAATAGTTCAGCAACAACCAACCACAGTTTGTTCGGTGGCGGAGAGGAGAACGGTATCATAATCAACATAAAATATTTGTTGTGTAACATGGTGTAGAATTGTACAAGTTGGGGATTACATCTCATCCAACGATGTGAGTGATTTACACAAAGATTATGGCACCCTGACTACTGATAAGTATAGCATGCCGTTCCATCAGGAACACGACTCATCAGGCGGGGAACCATCTTCCTGCAAGATATTGATCTCAAACATACTGCAGATTTGGTAAAACGAGATATTGAGGATAAAAAGGCTAATTGAATTCTCACAACCGTGGCTTGGTCTGCAAAAAGTCCCGATGTGAACACTCTTCAGGCTGTATGGGCTTATGTGAAACTGAAAAGGTCGAAAGGAAACCAAATATGTTAGCTGAATAGTGGGGAGTAATACATTCACAATCGTACATTGATAAGCTGTTTGATAGCATCTAAACAAGATGTAATGCCCAATATAAAGCAGAAGGCTCTTATAAAAATCGTCCCCCCACTGGCCCACCGGTATGTCTGTGGACTTACAACGCTACAATCCGGGTTTCGATACCCGTGGTGGGCAGAGCACAGATAGCCTTAACTACAAAGGCTTTGTGCTTAACTACAAAGAAATAAACAAATCTTATAAAAATCACTTTTATTTTTACAACTTATTCGCTTTTCTTTTGTATTTCTTATAATAGTGTTTTATACTATTAATAAGTTCATCATCTAACTCCCATTACACGCTGTTTTTTTATTTTTTCATGTGTATCGCCTGTATGTTTTTCGTAATTATTTCCATTACTATGTGTACGTCGAATACATTATACTTCTTTAATGAGATACTGTTTTACTTTTATTTTAAACATATATATATATATATATATATAAACCTATGCAATGTATTTTGTTTGGTATTTAGCACAGTATTTTTGTTGTCGTGTAGCCCTGTATTAAAAACTTATTCTGTTTTCTTTCGAGACTTTTGGAAAGTTTTCAATTATTCAAAGTATTTTCTCTGTGCTTTGTCTGCCCTCATTTACACAGATAATCATCTCTAGCAGAACTAACGTATTTTTTACCATTCCGACTAATTGGATCGGAATTGAAGGAGCTCTCAAGTCACTAGGAGAACATTCTAGGCATATTGATTCAAGCTGTAGACGCACCTAAAACAAAGAGTAAACTTTCCTTATTTACAATGGTTTTGTGTCATTAGGTTGGTATTCTAAATACCTTTTCTTATATCTTGCTAGAGATGTCAATTCATTATGCAAATAATAAGAAATTAGATTTTATAGATTTCTGATTTTGAAAATGAAATAAAAATATTTCTTAGTTTAGATATAGAAATGGTACGTGTGTTCGTATCAAATATATTGATCAAACGTGTAATTTTAAGTTAGTTAACTCTTCTTTAATCTAGACAGTTATTTTATAAAACAGTCTGCAATATTCAACAAATTTAAATCCATCCACTCATACACACATCCACACCTGATAATGTGCTCAACAAATGGAAGAAAGCCGGATATGCTATTGTAGAATATTAACCTGGCCACTTAAATATAGCTCCCCAGTAGCACAGTGGTATGTCTGCGGACTTATACTGCTAGACACCGGGTTTAGATACCCGTGATGGTCAGAGCACATATAGCCCTATATGTAGTTTTGCGCTTAACAACAAAAAACACTCAAATACAATCATTCGAATTGTGAAACAAAACAGCATATTCAAAAATTATATCCATGATTTACAAGTTTAATGAGAATCCACGGGACTTCGGGTCAGTGCATCCTCCGAAGTGCTAAGTACTATAATACGCAAGACGTCAGTTCTCATGGATGAAGAACAAAGGAAAACCATCACGTGGAATAGCGAATCTCGCGTCTCATTATTTGCTTTAAATGGTAAACTGTAGACTTGACATGAACTTAGAGGACAACACCTCTGTGAGTGGTGGAGTAACACCGTTACGTGAACCTGACTTAGATGTGGTGGACCCGTCCCACTGGAAATAGTTAGAAGCGCCTGGAATGCCTTGTCTTATTCTAATATTCAGGACATTCGTACATTTTTCAGCTTGATAAAACATCATGCCATACTGCATGCAACGTCGAGCACTAGTTTATAACTAATAGGGTCCACAATCTGTTTTAATCAGCCCAGAGCTCGAATATGAATCTAATTAAACCGCTCCGTGACATTTTGGAATGCCATTTGAGGACATGACAGGTTCTGAAATCTCATGGCCTCTGGTGCTGCTATTCCACTATTTATAATCTGTAGAAAATCGGAAATTGTCAATTATGTTTCATTTTTATCATCATAGAGTTCTTACTACAGTTGTGATTGGGCAGAAAAAGAAGAATATATTTATGTATGATTAACAGTGAACGTGAAAACCCATTTCCAAGCATCTAGTGTTACTTTTGTATAAGGAACAGATGTCTCACATAAATAAAACAATTTCAGTCAGAAAAAATAAAAAAAACATGTTCGAGTTAAATAATTGTTATTTAAAAGAAATATTATTTCAGTTTAGAGTCTGTGACTATCCATTACAAGACAATTATATGTGACTTCACCCACGTTTTCTTTTCGAAAAAGAAGAGTCGAGACTGAACCAATGAGGGGGATATTTATTATATGTTTAGGATTGATTGAATTCAAGAGAGTAGTATTAGTTATATACTTGAAACTGGTTGAACTAAAGAGAGAGTATATATAATATTGTTTGGGATCTCTAAACTTGAACAGCATATATTAAATCAGTTCCAAAGCTACAAAAACAACAATGTATTAAAGAGTCCATTCGGACAACATAATTACGAAAGTCGTAACTTAAAGTTCCTCAAAGTAAAGAATCAATTCAGTAATAGTATTTTTTTCCAAGGAAAACAACTGCATGTAATGATATACGACAACAAAAACAACATACTTTGCTGAGGGTTGACCTGGTTGAAATTACAGTCTACGGAAATTAAAAAGATTATAACACACACAAAAAAATGTTGCTTACAGATACCAATACTGTTTTGTTTTTGTGTAGATGTCATGTATTGGAGCTACCAATCTATCTCGCATCTTTTACAACCAGCTGTAAGCTTTCTTGAAACTGGGAATTAGATAGTTGGACGAGATACTATTACTTGAAGTTATTGCTTGTGTTGGAATCACAGTTGTAGAACGTGTCGCTTTTTATAGCGGCGGAGAACATATGAAAGTTCTATGTAAGTATGTACTCTGATGTGACAATTTCAGATGCTGATAGGTGCATTAATGGTAACTAATAACATAATCGTATTGTGAAATATGAAATTTCTGGAAATGCGACACATTAATGTATTAATGCATTTCTCACTGCCTCTGTACACGAATAAAGTAATTCATGAGAAACTTCAAACGTTTATTTAAGTCTGCTAGAAAGTTTAAGTTTTTATTTTAGATATTTGTATGTTGCTTATAGATGCAAATAATCAAAATAATTTGATTAATCGTGTTGTGAATTTTATAATGCACTAACGCAGTATCAAGAAATATAACCAGAGCCTAAAACGTTAGACTACTGACTCAGTTTTGATGGTATTTCTTAAATAACATAAGGGTGAGTATTTTATATGAAATCAATTTTGAATATGCAAATCAACAAGTCACACGAAAACCACAGAACTATATTTTGTCATTGTTTAACGTGCCACAGAGAGTGTGAAGCCACCGAAAATTAATTGCTTTGGTGAAGGATGTGTAACAGTTGTATCAGACGCAAAATATTCATAATTGAATATCACAATGATCTGTTCAGGTCAGAGATTTAGAGTTTCCAATACGGGGATATCCATTGTACTTAATGACATTTAAAAGCAAAGGAATATGGATCAACTTTAGGCACCAGGACCATCCAGAAAGAGACTTTCAACAAGTTATAACCAAGCTATGGTAAGCAAGATGCGGCGTCTTGAGAATCTAGAAACACACGCAAAAAGCCGTCCACGTGTTACAGGCAACAGTACAAAACAACATCAAGAATGTTATTCATCTGTAAAAGTGACACAAGTCACATGTACACAAGTTGCTTTAACAACATATCCAAATATCCATTCAAACATCGTGTACCTCAAGCAGCTGGAGAATGAAACGAATATTCCATACGAAGACATCCCTGTCAAGCTGTTGGAGGCCTACTATGGCCTAGTGGTTAGGGCGCTCGACTCATAATCTGCGGGTCGTGGGTTCGAATCTCTGTTACACCAAAAATACTCGTGTTTCAGCTGTAGGGGCGTTATAATGTGACGGTGAATCGCACTATCCATTGGTAAATGAGTAGCCCAAGATGTGGCGGTGAGAGGTGATGACTAGCTGCCTTCCCTCTAGTCTGTCACCGCTAAATTAGGGACGGCTGGATCAGATAGCCCTCGTGTAGCTTTGCGCAAAATTCCAAAACAAAACAAAGCAAACCAAATTGCTTGATGCAGCGCCTATGGATTTCTGTGTCATCGAGCTGTTCAAAGGACTATTCAAACAGGTGTTGGAAAAACGCTGGCTTCATACACTAGACGGACTATGAAAAGCCTTCATGGAGTAGTGGTGTATGTTCTACATGAAAACCTTATGACGGAGCCCTTTACAATGGAAATTGCGCTACAGAACTATAATTAATAAGCATTTTTGTATCTGTTATTATAATTTTATAGATATATGGTCGAGTTTTGAATTTTATGTGAAAAATGTGATGTTGGTGCTCTAGTGGTAGTTTCATATGCTCTTAATACTTCCTGTTTGTTGTTGCTCTTTCACATTTGACATAAAACATAGTGATAATATCAATGGTTCGCTTGTTTCGTACTTCCTATTCACATCTTAGGTTTAGAATCTTAAAAAGCAAAAACAAAATAAGTTGGAATTCATTGGTACACTGCACAACGAATATTTCATAATCAACCAGCATGTGGAAGTTTAAAAGAATGGTTGGTCTTTTCTACCTTATAACTGGTACATTTTAAATTTCACGATGAACTATTTATCTTGCTATTTACGTATTTTGATAATACTCTTAATCTTAGATACTGACTAACCTATAATATATATCTATTAAGAACCCAAGTAATTTAACAATTGCGAATTATCATCATCATCTTCGTAAAATCATGAACCGACATGTAGAATCTAAATGGTTAAAGTGTATTAATAAAAATATTACCCTGCAAATGTCCTTGTCAAAGCTTTGTCACACAATTTGGAGCTTTTGCTAGAAACTAATTAAGATCGATGACATGAACTGTTATCTTTTGTAGTTTTCTTTCCTTAAACAAACAAAGAAAACGACTGGTAGACTCTTGACGGTTAGATTGCTTCCCCCTTGGCTCTTTAACCATCATGCTTTTTCTCTCCTGAAGAACTATGTTGAGCTATGGAATAACAGCCATGTGCACACGCTGACAATTAAGAGGTCTATTCTCAACCTCTTACCGTCTTCTTCAACTAGAATTGGATATTTGATTGTGCGGAGTTCACGAGGTTAGGTAACATTCAGTGAATACTAAACTGCCAATAAAAGAAAGATACTAATAATTAAAGTGTGTTATGGAAATATCAATTCTTCAGACTTAAAAGAATGATTCGAAATTCAAAGCTGATTGGTATTTTGGCGGTAATAAATCATGCTTATTCGGGAAATTTCAACCCGTCATTTTAGAGACTCTCCAGCGAACTTGAACATATTGGGAATAGGCATCTCCTATATGACGTAACTCCACAATTTTCGGATTTGTTAGTAAGTTATTCTCAGCTTTCGTGTGTATGGTTGATAAACTGTTTTACATAATTAGGTTTCTTAATATAAATCACATAGTCTCTTTTTCTTCTGTGATTATGGTTGAGACTTGATTGAAATCATTTCAGTGAATATTATAATATATATATCTATACGTTTGTGTGTGTGTGTGTGTGTGTGTGTGTATGTTTAAGTATTTATATAAAATATTTTTTGTTTTCATCCGATATTATTGTGTTTCGAAAACCCGTGGGTTAAAGTGGTAATAGTTTAATTTCAGTTCCTTTATGAGTTAAGTTTGTCTAATATGATCATATTATAAGACTGTATTTACACTTGCTGCCTTTTCTTATGTTATCTCAGCATGAGCAAATATAGAAAATTATGAAAACAATCACGAAATTTAATTCAGAATGCTGTTATTTTTCGTTAAAACCTTTAGACATATTCCTTTTTTTGTACTGTGATAAAAATTATGGTTATACTATATTGAAGTTTCGGTTTTAAAGTGTTTGTTAAAGAATTTACCGATTCAAATGTTAATGTTCTTACACAACTTTTTAAAAAAATATTTTAAACCATTTGATTTGGCCTATTTCGTATCCTAAATCTCTGCTTTGCGTTATTTAGGTAAAATATTGATTTATTTACGTCACATTCCATTTGTGTAGCTAGGTATTGGGTAAGTTACGTAACGCAATAAAATATTCTGAAACAAGCCACATTTACAGAAAACATGTATATGTGTGACATTCAGTATTCTTAAAAAGGAGCAAAGATCCTATCCTTAAAAAACAAACAAAAACAGGCAGCTTATTGTGTAGCTTTGTGCCTAATTACAAGCAAAGAACAACAATAAAAAACGCGGTAAGTCTGCAGACTTACGACTCTAAACTTCGTGTCACGATACCCAGAACTCAGACAGGCTATTGTGTAGCTTTGTGCTTAACAACAAATAAAGCAAAACCTATCAAACAAAAGAAACCCGTCGTTGTTTGTTGATTTTTTGCACAAAGCTACTAGAGGGCTGCCTACACTTGTGATACAGTAGAGAGAAGGCAGCGCCAACCTTGCGATACTATTTTGATATTAGTATGATCCTTGATACAGTATCTTCCCCATTCTAATAATCTCCTCAAGGTTCTTATAATTAGAATACCTAAATATATTCGATTTAAGAAGCATATGTCCTTCCCAAATTTTTTTCCTCCAGTTTTTCAGTGATTTATTTAACCTCGGTTCCATCTTTTCCCGTTCTCTCAGTCTACACACTATTTCATTGATGACGACTTTCAGAGATCTAACCCGATCACTCAAGGGTCGTGCCTTACTAGGGTGGCCCACTTTCTAATTGAATGATATGCTACTGTGTTCTGAAATATAGCTGTGCCTTGTAGTAGTGTCTCAGAATGTCAGAAGCCGTTAGAGCCTTCAGCTTCGTTTCCAAAAAAAAAGCCCATATCCACTCAAATGTAGGCATCTTCAAGGTCAAGTAGTCCAACAGCACAGTGTTGGGATGTTTGTACACACTGCTGGATGCTATATGTGACTATATCGACATTTAGTGTCGTGAATATCTTTGGTCTCGCCCCTTCCACCTTCTCTGTGTGAGATATTGTGGCCAACATCCAACAAACTTTATCTTGTTGGATTGACATTTCATTATCTAATATCCACTGGCAGAGACCTTTGGCTTTATTCAGACCCTCCATCACTTAAATTGATGTGTAAGGTTTTTACAATAATTATATCATTAATATAGATGTATATTACGCCACTCCATGAACTTACAATGTACTGAATAGACTAGCTTTGTATATTGAAAAGAATGGGACTCAACGTGGATCCACGTGGCAAGCCAGAGAAGGCAATCCCTCTCTTCTCTCACACGAATAATTTTGCTACTACTTTTTCCATGAACTTTACGTGTGCATTTGACATTACTATTAGTCTATATCTCTTAAATGTTTGATGGTCTTTGAAAGGATTGTGCAACAAGACCATTGAACAGTCTCTGTGATACTTTTATATTTTTCCTTCCATCATTGACTTGCTCAAGGAAGTTTCTTTAATTCATCAAACATCATTGGTACTTTCGACCATGGTCAGCTTTATGTTGAATACTGGCATTCAGTTCCTGGCACTTCTGTCTCACAGAGCCTGCCGAATTCTTGTAGCTGACTGGTTTACGTATGCAGGAAGGCATTAATCATTTCTTAAATTTCTCAGACATTTACCATTTCCTTCGAGTTTCTCTGACCCTACCACACATCCATTAATTGTTGCTAGTATCAATAAGAAACACGGTTTTGTATACTTGGGTCTTCTATATTACATTGCTAACAGAAATTATCTTATGTTGCTTGCCTACTTCTCTCTGATTTTTGATGTAATTCTGAAGTAGCTTTATTGAATTATAATCTCGTGTGCTTGATATCACTTTCTTCTTTATTGCACGTTTTGCCCTCAGTGCATACATTACTGGAGATTCAGTTCAAAAGTTAAGTTTTAACACTGTCTGTTAATCTGTAAATAGCAAAAAAATATTTTATTTTATTGCTATAACTTCAAAAAATACTATGTCAGTAATAAAAGGTAACTGTTTGTATGTCTGTAAAAACAAAATTATAACGTTGGAAACCCTGTTTAGTGGCTTCAATTTTCTCTTTCCAGACTTACTTCACTTCTATTACTTTCCATTTGTGTTTATTGTGACTACAATATTTATTTTACTGACTCATTCATTCTTTTCTCACGATCTTCCCGCATTCATTCATACTAGTTTTGGGTTGTGCTCTGTATTGGAAGCCTACTGCACGAATGAATTTAGATATATAAGTTAACGTGAATGTATTCATTGACAGTGATATTCAGGTTGTTTGCTAGAGTCTCTGATACTACTGTATTTCTAGAAATGTGTACTTAGTGCGTTCAGTGTTGTCATCTACATAGACAAGAAGTCCTCTTTCAGTATTCTCCTCCACTGTAGATGGTTCCAAAATACTTTAATGGCTCTGCAATATGATGGCTTTATTCTTAGCTTTGTTAATTACACAATTACCAGACTGTTCTCATCCAGTAGCTTCCCTATGCTCCCCTTCTCATTTTGTGATTACGGACAGACCAAAATATTATCGGAACACATTTCTTTTTCCATCCTCTCCCTCTAACTCACCTTCATGTCTTTCCATCTTCTTCTTCCTCTTACCCTCTTCTGAGTACCTGTGTCTTCGGACACGTTTGTCATTACACAGTTCAAGCTGTGTGAGCTCGTAGTTGAATGTCCAAGTTGCTGCTGATGGCTTTATCAACACCTGGAAAAGGCAGAAGAAGAACCACATTGCCCTATGGTCGCGAGGCTTGGAGGTAAATACCCTTTCCTTTTTCTCCACCTGCCTTTACTGTGATGGCTATTAAAGTTCAGTTATAACTGCATCACATACAACCGCTGTTTCTCTCTACATAAGCCAGGTGAGTATCTCATGCATGTTTGTGTTATCCTGTTAGTCTTCTTCCCTAGATGTTATTTACGTATTTATTTACTTTGTTAATTGCTTCTTCTCTCACTCCCTTCCCTTACCACCCAGTGTAAATAAGACGAGATAGCGTCTTTAAGAATAATAAACAGGGTTTAGAAGCGTGAACATAATTTATTATTAACAAGAGGGAATCTTCAATAGCCGTGGCACTTGAAATTCGTTTAGGCAGGATTAGAGTAAATTAATCTGATACCTTTTTTTCCTTTTTTATTATTTATATTTTTGTGCGCCAGCAATACCAAGCGTGGGAGGTACGTATACTCGATTAAATTTTTTTACTCATCAGAACCTTTACCAGCCTATACTAAAATTGAAATTCTTTTAGGTAGGATTAGAGTAAATTAATCTATGAGACCTTGGGCGTTGTCAAATATATCGATCGAAAGGTTTTGACATCTTGAGTCCAAAAACTGTAATTAGATCTCAAATTGGTCAAGAGATGACAGAGTTTTAAGTTACAAGTTTGTTTTTGAGAAACTCAGAGCCATTCTATGAGCCGCTATACTGCAGCTAAAAATGGAACAATGGTTAAAGAGCTTAACTCATAGCATGCAGGTAGTGGGATCGAAACCCGTCGCCGAACATGTTCACCCTATCAACTGTAGTGGCGTTATAATGTGACGGTTAATTCCATTATTCAGTGGTAAAGTGTAGCCTAATGGTTGGTGGCGGGCGCTGCAGGCATATTTCCTTCCCTCTGATCGGCAGTTTTAAATTACGGATTGTGGCAGAAACTCTCTGTGGCTTTACCAAAAACAAAATAAAACAATTATTGACAATTTAGTATATAGTTGCACAATCTTAGTAATTTAATCTGATCAAGTATAATTTAATGTAATATGATTCAGTAAGATTAGGTATTTGCTTCACAGTAATCGGACCTAACACAGTTATACTACTGAATAATAATAACAACGGTATTTCATTGAGCCGTCTTTTTACTCGTACATTATCTGAACAATAACAAATAGGCCTGCTCACTTGCTATCTGACCTACCATTTCTACACTATTACAACAGGGCAAACAAATGTAAGACTAATTTAGTATTAATAGTTATTTGAAATAATTGGATACTTAGGTAGCAAAGATATTAAGAATACTATAACACGATCTATATACTCTCAACGTTTTGACTACAAGTCTTTTTTTAGGAGAGTGTGACACCGTAGTGCTTTACAAGGGCATATATATATATATATATATATATATATATTTAAAAATTTTCTCGGATTAGGTTCCTGGTCGCTGCGCCATGCCGCTCCCCGATTAGCTCATTACCACTGTCTGTCGACCACCATCCGACCAATAAAATTACACAAAATTAGTAAATTCATTAAGTTAATTATTGCTTTCTATCTTCCAAATTCATGCACTTAATTACAACCAAATTCAAAACGATTTTATTTTGCTGTTATCGATTTTGTGATTCTGAAGCTGTCTCATATCAGAATTTTTGTTCGCCAACACTCGTAACAATAGAAGCCCCTCAGTGGCACAGCGGTATGTCTACGGGCTTACAACTCTAGAAACCGGGTTTCGATACCCGTGGTGGGCATAGCACAGATAGCCCATTGTGTAGCTCGTACTTAACTTCAAAACAAGAAAAACAAAAAACAAACAAGCAACAATATAAAAAGAGAGTGAAGAAAACAGAAACATGTTCGCTAAATTTACAAACCACAAAAACTTGTTTTCATATTTTTCCATGTTGTCAGTTGTTATATATATGTCCCTATTCTCTCAGATATGGCCCGGCATGGCCAGGTGGTTAAGGCACTCGACTCGCAATCTGAGGGTCGCGGGTTTGAATCCCTGTCACACCAAGCATGCTCTCTCTTTCAGCCGTGGGGGCGTTATAATGTGACGATCAATCCCACTATTCGTTGGTAAAAGAGTTGGCGGTGGGTGGTGATGACTAGCTGCCTTCCATCTAGTCTTACTAGTCTTACACTGCTAAATTAGGGACGGCTAGCGCAGCTAGCCCTCGTGTAGCTTTGCGCGAAATTAAAAAAAAAAACAAACAAACTCTCAGATATAAATGATGGCTTATACCAAGCTCATTGTATTCAGGATTCTGGATGTAGAACCTAAGAATATTAATATGTTAGGATAAACAAGCTTTAAATAAATAAATTAAGTCCATAAGGTTTGGTTAGATAAAATACTACTTTTCACGCAAGTTCAGTGCAGAATTCTGGTATTAAAAACCAGGAACAAGTCATACAGCGAAGTGCAATTTATTTTCAATTTCCACAACAGCTGTGACTTTATTAGGCATCAAACAGTTGAAGGTGTTATAATGCTATTTGACTCGTTGCTTGCTCACTCAACCTATCTGATACCATTAGAAATCTAAGGTAAGAAAATGGTGTAGTCTTATCACGTGTGGGGTTTTGCGGCTCACTTAGCATTGCTAAGAAGGCAGTTTGATTTGTTCTTTTGACAAGGAATGACTTCTAGTAATACAAAGTCGTCTAACTCTGTTTTTCTTTTCTTCTTTTGCAATGCTTATTCTGGAATAAAGGAAGTGAGAGTTGGAATGATTAATATAAAGTGTTATTCTGATTATATATCAAACATGAATAAATAGTTGATTTCTTTCCTGGTAAAAAATACTCATTTAAGCAATATTTGGTGTTTGTGCATGTGTATAATAAGATTTATATTTTGTAAGAAATTGATTCAGTTTTTATATGTATTAACAGAAGCTGAATTTGTAAGGTTATTTATGTAAAACATTTT
This sequence comes from Limulus polyphemus, assembly GCF_000517525.1. NCBI lineage: Eukaryota > Metazoa > Arthropoda > Merostomata > Xiphosura > Limulidae > Limulus > Limulus polyphemus. The sequence goes on from NW_013665612.1 coordinate 1,790,326, forward strand.
ATAATAAAATTACAAGACTCAACCATCCCTATCTGTTCTTATTAGAAATATTACTTTTCCAAACGGAACTTAAAGTTTCAGATTTAAACATTTCAGAAAAAAACTAACTTTAGTAATGTGAAAGAAAACAAAAAGAATGAAGTATCTGACGTAAGCTTGACTGCATTTTGGTGCTAGGAAAGTATATCACGAGCTGTGACGCAAACGTTTACTATATAACATACAAAACACGGAGTTACCTTGGCGTTAAAGCTGAATATGACACATGCATGATAAAGCATGGAAATTATGGTAACAGCCTTTGTCCATGTCATATAGGTTTTGAAGTCTGGAGAATATGGTAAACTAAATGAACGTGAAAGATAACTTAGTTTCTTTAACGTTATAAATTTCTTTCCTCTGGCCATGAGTGCATATATTCAGTTTATACATAGAAACAATAGTCTGGCGTCTGTTGGGATCGTTTTAGCATTAAAACCAGTGAAAGATGCAACGTTAACAAATTAATGGGCTGCTAATAAAACTATCAAAAAGTTTAAATAGTTTTAAAGGTCAATGTTAAGTAGGTTAATGCATCACAAATCAAGTTGAAAAAGAAAGCAGCAGTCCAAATATTTGCATCTTGATCGGCCTTTTTACGTCCCTTAGCAAAAATGCTTTAGAGTTTTGAGGAAGTCTTGTCATAAGTGTCATTTTTGAATTATAAATGCGAGTCAATACATGTATTGAATATAATATTTCTTTTTAAATTATTTATTGGCTTAAAATATCAACAGCTCCAGAATTTGCATGAATGTAAAACAGCTCCAGATGCAAAGATAAGATGAACCTCATTAAAAAACCAAACAAAAACATAAAAATACTTACGAAAGACATTGTCAATGGACAAAAATATCAGTCTGCGATCACATTAGCTTGGAGCTTTTTTTTTTTCTAAGCGTGTCTATTTTAAATCTAGCCCCCGGGTGGCTCAGCGGTAAGTTTGATAGCTTCTAACGCTAAACATCGGGTTTCGATACCCCTTACGGTTAAGACATAGCGCATTGTGTTGCTTTTTGGTTGAGTACAAACAACCTTTAAGTCTTCTTGTTTAATATTTCAGTTATTTTTTTTTAAATACATGTCTTTTGAACTTATCGGGAAGATTTTGTAGGTGATAATGTCTTGAAGTTATAGAAGATATTTCTTGCGTGTCATACGTTTTCTTATATGGCTTAAACAGTTTATTTCATTCATATAAGCCGCCCAGTGGCTGATCGGTAAGTCTGAAAGCTTATAACACTAAAAAGTGGGTTTTGAAACGGCACAGATAATCTATTGTGTAGCTTTGTGCTTAACAGCAAATAAAAACTAACAAAGTAATTCAAATAAATAAAAAAAATAAAAAACCCGAAACACTGCAATAAAACCACCATCAACAGCTTCAGTAAAATTGTAAAAGGGGGAAAAAAGGTTGGAAAACCTCAAATTTCATGTAAATCGGCATTTGTTGTTATTTATTTAGCTATAACGTTTTTGTGAAATTGTAGGCCACGTCTGCATGCACAGCAGGAGTAAAATTAAGGTCAGTGAGATAACTCTTCAGGTTGCACAGAAATAACAAGTGTAATACCTGTTGAATAAAACAGCACAAGTAAGCTTTAACTTATTACTAGAAAAGTAGTAATCGTAAGATAACACATCTTACAATAATCTCAAGATTTTAACGTGACTTTACTGCTTAATGCTCTAACAATTAGGGGTTTATTATCAGCAGTGTATTAAGTTTCCCAGAAAAACATCAGTCGACTGTGAAATTGAACCAATTTTCCGGAATACCACATCAGGGACTGCTTTTCTTCAAAACTCTTTGAAGTCAAACGTTCCGAAACCATATTTTGCCCATTGTGCGAGCCAGGGGAAATTTTTTGGTGGGTTGATTCCCAAACAAAACTATCTTGTATTCTCTTTTTTTTTCAGATTTGTTGATAGAGATTTGAGGTTTTTTTTGCGATATCTGAAATCTGAATTGCCTACAAGCGTGACCAAATTCGCACTATTTTCAGGCTATGATGAGATAAAACTCATAGTTCCATTTAAAATCCATACAAAATACGGTAGTGGCTGCCCATGGTTTGCCGTACAACAAGATCCAGTTCCTCAGCCCTTTAAAGCCGTTTTCTCTGCGGTTTTCGAGAGCTCTGTCTATTGAGACGGCCGGGGAAAGCTCAATGAAGCGTACTTGTCGCTTTAAGGTGGCTTAATGCAGAACCTGATTGAAGTGTATGCCAATATAAACGTTACTACTATTTTGTTCAAGTGGAATACAGTCAGGCCAACCCCCTAAATTCTATGTATTCATGGCAGAACACTATTAAGAAGTGAATTCTTTTGGCCGTAAAGTGTGGATTTTAAGTTAACAGGTCAAGTACATTTTTATTTGGTTCTAGCTTTAATGCTGGAAACGTGACGTCCCCTTTGTAGACCACTTGGTCCCTCGAATTCGGTCTCACAGACTGGGTTTTAAATGTTTGGTTTAAATTTACAACATCATTATTTTATAAATATTAAAAATTAACTGGGAAACAACAACTAAAGAGTTTCTATTAGAAAATCTCTTTTTATAAAATGTATACACTTAATGCACAGGAAAACATATTTTATCGCTTCATCGGATTTTTTTTGTTTAATTCTTAAATCACTCAAAAAATTTATAAAATTTCATTTGCTTTGAAGTTTTGCTTCAACTGGTTATCCAATATATTGTTTTGTTTATCTCGTTTTTCTTCATAATTCCCATTTATATTTGATAAGGACAAAGCTGTTTATCGCTAAGTTTGTGCTCAAAGTGCTAAAATATCTCGTTAGTTAGATGCACGGACTTATTATTGAGGAAAAAATTGTCAACTTAATGTGTTTGAGGTGGTTTTTCGAGCTTAAAAGAAGTACATTGACGTTTATTCATGCATACTTTTCTAGCATTATATTTAGCCAAATTCAGGATCATTCACATATATTAAAAAATGCACAGTTTCTTACAGCTTATACGATAACTTGGAGTCTTCTAACGTAATTTTTGCAGGAAGAAGAAATGAAAAGGAAGTAATGTATCATTAGAAGTGACGTCTGGTTGGTGAACTTGTCAGAAGAAGGTATGTGTATGAAGAGCGAAGAATTATGTTTTGAGAGCCAGCTATTTTTCCTGCAAAACTTGACATGCAAGCAATCAAGCTTGATGCTCTGTTGGTTGACATCGATATTAGAAAGGAAGGTTTAATATCGTAATCCTTAACAAAGCTTTGAAATTGTATGCTTTATTTAGGATACCCGTTGAGTTAAAGGCTTACTGGATTTATAAAGTTTTATATTATATATTCAAGTCTACATTAAACACCGCCTGTCTTATGGACAAAAAATATAAAGTTTATATTATGTATTCAAGTTCTACATTAAACACCACCTGTGTTATGGACAAAAAATAACGATTTTATTTTGATATATAGTAACTTTTTTTTTCTGCTTCGTTATGGATTAAAAAAATGCACGAAAACGGAAAAGACAATTGTAAAGCTACTTCCATTCAATGTTTAAAGAGAAACCGAGAACTAACATTGCTGAATCTAGTTGAAACTGAAAACAACTGTTAAGCATCACTTTGATTCTCCTATCTTTGTTCCATAAAAAGTAAGAAAAAAAACGATAAAAAAGTAAAACATAAATTATTAATTTAATGTAATGAAAATGTTGAGAGAAATGTATATGATTTTTTTACAACCCAACCATCGTTGTGTAATGCATAGACATTGCATAGTATATTAAACTGTATGTCTTAAAATGATATTAAAATTTACATTTGTTTGTGAATGTTGCTTGCAATACTAATACAAAAAATGAGTATATATATATATATACATGCTCAGGAATGCATTCAGCAATTTCAACATTTGAGAAATACATGTCAGTATTTATTATATATACATTTAAATATATCAGCAGCTAACTAGACAATAATGTCAGAAGCTAGAGATAGAACAATGTAATGTAATGTTTGTTGGTTATGGATTTCGCGCAAAGCTACACGAGGCCTATCTGAACTAGCCGTCCCTAATTTAGCAGTGTAAGACTAGAAGGAAGGCAGCTAGTCATCACCACCCACCGCCAACTTTTTAGCTATTCTGTTACCAACGAATAGTGGGATTGACTGTTACTTTATAACTCCTCTACGGCTGAAAGGGCGAGCATGTTTGGTGTGACGGGGATAGCGAGTCGAGCGCCCTAACCACCTGGCCATGCCGGGCCAAAGAGAGAGAAAGAGAGCAAATAAACAAATCAAAACTAAAAATTGCTTGATAGATAAATATAAATAAAATCAGATATTAACTTTAATTTACAAAACTGTAAAATAAAGTGTTTATTCTAATAATGAACTAAATTATGCAAACTATCATATTTGAATGTTAAGCCATTTTCATATTCTGCCACGCGCACTTTGAACTTTTTTTTATGGATAAAATAAAAAAGTTATCATCAAGCATTTCCTTAAGTTTTGTTTTCAAAGTCAACTAAATTTCACCAGAGCTTACTCAACTGTTTGTTTTACGGCAGCAAATATCGTTTACAGAACGGGTGTGAACTGTTGGATTTTATAGTTAAAAGTACCATCAACAACTAACTCGGGTATCAAGTGCAATATGTAGCGAAGGATACAAAAAGAAAAGAAAAAGATAGTACACGAGACAGTCACTATAGTTAACTTAATCTCTGTGTCAGGGTAGTTTTTGACAGATATCCAAAACGCTTTAGAAATATTGAAGCTACAAGAGTATGAAGATATGAAAAAAAGTTTTTGATGTTGAAAAACTGGTTACTCGTGGGCAATTCAACAACCGAGAGTTTATCGTTCTCCAATGGATTACTTTGGCTGATTAAATTATAGATATTCCATCAAATGCATTTCAGCATATAAATTTTCGCTGTTTTTTTAAAGTAAACTTTCCTGTCCCAAAATGTTTGTATAAAGTCACATGTGATAGATGACTTTTCGAGTTTTTATGACATAATTTTAATAAAGTAAAAATAACCGACAGTGTGTATTGTTTTAAGAATTTAGGTTGAAAAACAAAACATTTCACGTCACTTCTCTGCAGTAAATGCAGAGACCGTGAAGTAAAAGAACCTAATCGACCCCAGTTTCGAATTTTCTTTTATTTCTGTCACTCTAGCGTTCCAGGATGTAGGTCGGTAGCATATCGATTTCTTCAGCTCGTGGAAACACGGTAGGAAAAACAAAATTAAAAGAAAAAAATACTAAAGCTAGCGAGAAAGGATACAGGATAGTTGGAGGCAAAAGTGCAACCATACAGTTCAATAATAATGTAATAGCTTCTAATGGATACTGCTAAGGCTTTAACCAACAACATATGAAAGTCACGAAACACTTGTATGCCTGTGTTTTCAATCCGTTGTTCAAGTCTGCTTTAGTGTAATGTATTTCAGACTTTTTCTCAGGTGAATGAATGCTTCTCCATAGAGATAGAAAAAAAAAACATGATAATAGAAACAGCTAAGCTGTTTTGACCTAGCTACTAAACAAGCTAAAAAAATAATAACATCGTAAAAACCAAAAAAAAAAGATATGTTGAAATTTCTTTAATATGGGGACAATTAGTTATACTTGAAATACAGCACATTTAAAGATTGTTGAGTAGTTTACAAACTTATTCGTACTATATTTTTGATTATTTTACAGGGAGTTGTAATAATGTCAAGGCCCGGTATGGCCAGGTGGTTAGGGCGCTCGACTCGCAATCTATGGGTCGCGGGTTCGAATCCCCCTCACACCAAGCATCTTCGCACTTTCAGCCGTTGGGTCGTTATAATGTGACGGTCAATCCCACTATTCGTTGGTAAACGAGTAGCCCAAGAGTTGGAGATGGGTGGTGATGACTAGCTGCCTTCTCTCTAGTCTTACATTGCTAAATTAGGGACGGCTAGCGCAAATAGCCCTAGTGTAGCTTTGCGCGAAATCCATAAAAAATCCATTTTTATTTATGTGTATGTTTGTTTACTGTAGATAAAGAAAGAATCTTTAATTAGTACTGCTACATATTTGTTTCTATATATAATGTATATCCGGATCATCACTACAAAAATAGGCGTTTAGTACAAATTTCATTAGGTGTAACATATTCTTTTCCACTTTATAACCCTGAGCGAAAGGCTTGTATTTTTACTTTGATCGTAGTAAAAAAAAACCCCACCAGGACGCCTTGTCAAGCCGCTCAGATACGAAGCTTTGAGATCACAAATTGGCAGGAAAACCCATGCAGTGCATATCTTTAGCGTCTGTTTAAGGCTTTTTGCTGAAATTTTCATCGAGATACTTTTTTAAACCTGAGTGAACGTGACTATAATACCTAGAGCTGAACTTATATTGGGACGTATTAATATACGTTTTTAGAGTCGCATTAGAAAACCATATCAGTGATTTTATTCTGACTTTTTCTATGTCTCATAAAAGTGTAGAAGATAATCCAATATTGGTAAACATGTACATTGTTAACAAATATCTCTAAGTGGGATTTAGGGTGTGAATATCGGTCATATTCTTTTAACCAATGTTATATTAATTCACATTTGTGTATAGATTTATTTGTGAATTTGTTTGTTTGTCCTCTGACTCTTTCCCACAGTTTTGGAGTTAGCAGAACCAAACTTGATATGCACATTCGGTATCATCCAGGAAGTTTCCTTATTTATATGGCGCCCCCTAGTAGCACAGCGGTATGTCTGCGGACTTACAACGCTAGAATCCGGATTTCGATACCCGTGGTGGGCAGAGCACAGATAGCCCACTGTTTAGCTTTGTGCTTAATTACAAACAAACCAACAATATTTATGTGGCAAATCTCCCTAATAGTGAGAGGTGGGGATAAAACGCACCCGAAAGATCACCCAGGCATGATGGGAGTCTAGGAGTAAGTTTGAAGGGTCGCTAAACTTGAATCCGGCATAATTTTTTATGTTCCTGGCCCCTTCAGGAACCCGGGTGTGCCATTTTTGTAACTGCGTTGATAACCCCACTCACAAACTAGCAAGCCTAACCTTGGCACTCTTTGTCAAGTACTGCAGGCGGGTTTTCTAGTAGGTTAATTTTTTGGGTATTGTTGGGGTGGCTATAGAAATAATTGGGGATAATGAAGGAGCTTGATTGGTACATTGGGGTCTTTGTGAACCGTTAAGGGGCATTTTATGTCCTCAGCATAGCTCGGTTATTTTATGATAGTTCAAATAAAGGTTAAAAATATAAGTCCATTTATTAAAAGCTTTTTTCAACTAAGTACTATGAGTATTTGTTTCTTAAACATTTAGTGTATATCAGTGAGTCATGCTGTTGTAAGTAAACAGTTGACAGTGTATTTGCTAAATTTTTCAAATGGCGTAATAAAAACAAAATAGCTACTGTATAATTATGTGTGTCAAGAGTTTAGTTTCCAGTAGATCTCCCAGTTCTACATTTTCCCACTTCATCATTTCATAGTTAATCACAGCTTAGTTTCGTTTTGAAATTGTTTTCCAGCAACTGTTTTTCTTTCTACATAAATTATTGATTAATTTATAACCGTAGTGAATAATATTCATAAATCAATTTTCTTAATTTGAGAATTAGTTGCTATTGTTCTGTATTCACATATCCGGTGTAAGACGAGACTCAGATATTATTCAACAATTTACAATAAGGAATTACATACAATTATAAACAAAGTATAATTTAACTTGCCAAAGTTGTTCTAAAATTTCAGTAAAGTGCAAAACGAGTTACAAGATAGAGGTGTTTTAATTATCTATAAACATAAATAATTCTCCTTTGTTAATTATCCCCGTCCCACCAAACGTGCTCGCCCTTTCAGCCGTGGGTGCGTTATAATGTGACGGTCAATCCCACTATTCGTTGGTAAAAGAGTAGCCCAAGAGTTGGCGGTTATGACTAACTGCCTGCCCTCTAGTCTTACACTGCTAAATTAGGGACGAGTAGCGCAGATAGCCCTCGTGTAGCTTTTCGCGAAATTAAAAAAAAAAACTAACAAAACAAACCTTTGTTAATTTCAATAAATTATCAAAGCAGAACATGCAAGTGAATAAATTGAAATAGTTTTTGATGTTTTTAAATCATGCTAAATCATATTACGCAGAGAATCAAATTAAATCTTGAATTTATATAATTTCTAAGCTAGATAAGAAAACTGTTTATTTCTACTACAGTTATATTATTTCGATTACAATTCCAACATAAATATATTGTGAACACGAAAAAGTTTCAATTATTGGAAGATATCTGCCTGAAGCCAAAAGAAAATCAAGTACCACAATTTTAAAAGTCAGTATATTGTAATATGTTTAAAATAACTGATAGGTACAGATAACGATTAATTATTGAAATCAATAACTATTTCATATCGCATCACAGTTTAGTTTCTTTCTCGCAAGTGTATATTTCCACAGTATTAAAAGATTCCTCACGTTTTTGCTTGGAATTTAACTATTAATTAAACTTTAAAAATGACGTTATGATGTTGTCCCCATTTTTATTTTTATTCCAAATTACCTTAAATTATTTATTAGAAATGACATTATTGTATATTATCGTCTTTAGTAGCATTCTTTTTATTTAAATAACTTTTAATAATATTGAAAAAGACAACATAGTTTAAGAGTGTTTGTTCGTTGTTAAGCGCAAAGCTACTCAATGGGCTATCTGTGCTATGCCACCACGAGTATCGAAATTCAGTTTTCAGAGTTATAAGCCCTCAGACTTACCTCAATCATCGGAAGGCAACATGGTTTAAGACTATATCTTTCTGGAAGCTACTATCGGAGAATACGCTAGCACTCACTATGTAGGAATAGTACGGACTCCCGTATTAAAGCAATACAAAAGTCATCTGGATTTTCTTCTCTACAGGTTCTCAGAAGCTAGATATAAAGAGCTACGTGGCATAGTCGATCGCTTTATCTCCGACGTATATACCGCGTTTCAGCTACCCAAAGTGTCCCAACGTCGAAAACCAACGAATAGTCAAAACCGAAATTTCTTATTTTCATTCATCATCATCTTTCTTCAACAGGCCTAGCGCCTACCTAGTTCTGGCAGTAACTATAGTTTTATTATCATTTGATAGAGCAAAACAGTCTTCACGATATTTGACTACGTATTTTATTATTATTATTATTATTTGCAAAATTGAAAAAAAAATCACAATTCTAATGTAAACGATGTTATTATCCCTTGAAGTTTTATACAAATCAGTAGTTTTTGCACAGGACGTTTAATTTTAATAAAATCTCCAACAAAATAATATGAAGCACAATGAGAATAACAAATACGTCTGCTGCGTTGTTTGTAAACACGAAATCGACCATATAAATCAACGTGGAAAAAGAAAAAAAAACAATTATAATTTTTAACAACATGCTTTCTAAGAAATCGATCAAGATTTCTTTAAAAATTTGAAATTAATTGTTTTTAATTCTCTACAAGGTATTCTTGATGGATGTGGTAAGGCATTTGCATTAAATCCTAATTTAAAGGACAAGCTTTTTTAACCAAGAATAGTTGAATTTTTATAAGCATTGAAAATATTAGAAATTTCTCTTAACTTCTATTAATTGTCACCTTAAATTATCTTATGCTTTTAGTTTTTTTAATCAATATATATATAATATTTTTGAATTTTCATTTGAATACTTTTTTAAGCGCAAAGTTATAAAACGAGCAAAATGTGTTGTGTCTACTATGTGAAATCGAACCCCGGATTTTAGCATTATAAGGTCTCAAGCCTATCACTCTCTGATTTATCTAGGAGAAACTTTTTATACGAGAACGTTTGAATTTTTAAAAGACCCACCCCTTATCCAATACCAGACTTATTCAAAAAGTTGGTTTTGCAAAAATCGAATCCACAAACGTGCTCCCCAGTGGCTGAATAGTAAGCCTGAAGACTTATAGCGCTAGAAACCGGGTTTCGATATCCGTGGTGGGCACAACACATTGTGTAGCTTTGTGGCTAACAATAAATTGCAGCGGTTACTTGTATATATATTTCATTGTCTACTTTACCTCGCATATGTTAAATATTTTTTGTAAATATTCGGCTTATCACAACTTTTGCTTTGCATCCACAATTACAAAACAATCAGAAAACTGTTTTTTTATTACTTCACCCAAGATTTGAAAAATAATTGAAAATTTTCGTTTTGACTGTTTATAAGCTATTTATGATCGACCACCACCTTCTTGATAAAGCAGCAGCAAGTGACAACAAAAAAACAGATTGCACTTTATTATTATATTTACAAGCACGACGTTTTCTTTGCTTTTCTGGTGTGTATAAGAATGTTATTAGAGCCAGAGGGAAAGCTATCTTGAGCATTCTATTATCAGACGCATAGTTATTGAGATCCACTTTAGTAAGTATGTTCCGTTATGAACAAAGAACATTAAACTGAAAAAATAAATACATTTCGAAGAATTTTAGCACTGTAGTCTGGATCGTTATAGACGTGTTTTGAAAATATAATGTTAAACGTTTTAAATTAACTACAATAATTTGTCTTAATGTTAAGATGTAACCGCCTTTTATAAGCTGACGAAGCATAATTATAATTAATTATAATGATCATAAGACATCAGTATAGGCCTATTATATTTTTAACTCTATATTTTTTATTCAATTCCTTAGTGCTTTTTTCGAGAAGGAGAAGAGTGTATAATAGCATATTAACCACTCTAAGTTCATTATGTCCATTGCTCAATAAAGATCTCATCAGGCCGACTGGGACAAAACAAATACAGTGATGATTGAAACACTATTTGTATAAGCCATTTCTTTCAAGAATACTTTTTATGGTGTGAACGCATTTTCTAAGTTAACGAAGCATAATTATAATTAATTATATTTGCCATAAGTATGTTCAGCAATGGATATGACAAACTTAGGTTTATTTCTGCCAGTTTTTACAAATTTTGGGGTTTTTGTCGTTTTATTAACTTACCAGCTATAATCAAAGGTCATAATGAAAAATAGCGAGTAGAAACAATTTTTGTAATATTAGAGTAACGGAGATCATCGTAAGAGCAGAAGTTTGATATTGTAAAGTGTTAGAAAATGGATGCGACGTTGAGAATAGTATATGTGCTGCACTATTTATTCATCTATTCACACGACAGTTATAAGATCGATCAATATCTACTCTTAGAACATGAAAAACAGACACTCAAATCCATGGTTTTCTCTCGAATCCTTTTCTGTTACTTTCCAGTCTAAAGTTTCTTTATTTTATTATATAGGAATATTACTTATTTCATTATGCACACGAGAAAACAGATTCTTATTAAGACTATTCACGGCTGAATTTTGTCAACAATATGGCTAGCATAAAGTGAAGTTACATTATGAACCCCTCATAGCAATCTGATAAATGAAAAATAAATGGGAGGATTTAGTTCTGTAATGTTATTTATTTATTCGGAATAAAATATGTGATAAAAATCACGTAAACTATAGGTGGTTTTTTTCTACATGCCTCTTAAATTACCCATTTGGGCTTCAAAATCAGAGACCTTTAAAAATAGCATTTCAGATCTATCTTTTGTCTTCCAGTCTCTCATTTCCCCGCTCAATTGATGAGTCTTGATATCAAGAAAAGAACTCTTGGAAGACAAAACATGAAAAGATTCTCTGAAACGTTATCAATATATTTAGTATAATAATTTAAACTTATGGTTTAAATTGTTTTGTTTATTGGTTTCCAATGGACTATTAGAATCTAAAAGTCTACTTTGTCCTATATCACAAAGTTATACAATTATTTACTGGTGTAGCAAATTGCCAATAACATAAAATTAGTGAATATTTCCTGTTATTTTGTTTTTTACATTCATTTTCATACCCATAAAAGCTCTCAAGAATAATGAATTTCCATCTATGAATAACAAGTTTCCCCTTTCTACTTTTTTCCCCCTAATTGAACTCGTAAAGTTAATTAATAAAATCCGTACAATATAGCCAGATCAATGGAAAGAAATGTCACATAATACAGCAGTATCTGGAAAGCTTATCTATTGTAGTTTTGTAAGGTTTATTCTTATTCCAATTTAGAAAATAATTTAAAAAATCTTTAAAAGATTACACTAGAAAGTTATAAAGTGCCCAAACACTTCTACATAACAATTTATTAGAATGATACATTTAAAAAAAATCTCTCAACAAATGCATGTTTTTGTAAGATATACTACTTATTGTAATCAAGAGAAATAAGTTAAAATATTTTGGAATCGCCGGTAAACGTAACGGCCTATTGTCGAATAATATCGTAAGATGTTATTGGGTTTACGGACGAAAATATTGTTAACAGCAACGATACCCAACTTATGAAAAAATGCATTCTAATCATTATAAGTAATTTAGTTTTAACACTATATTTAACTAACTATGCTCATTACTAGGTATTTGTGTTTAACCTGATCTGTATATGGAGGTTGTTTGTGATAACAAGTTAATATTAATAACACTTGAGAAAGGTTTTATATTCAAATTAAAAATATATATCCAATTAAATTTACTGTTACATGATAAATGCATAACGGATATTGAAGGAATTATGTATGATTAATTACAAAACATACCCGATTTTGAAAGTAAGTGTGAGTTCTCAACCGGTCTTAATATCGGACTTAATTAGTTAATATTGCGGGCCCCTTAGTTGTGCTTATGAACAAAATGTAGCTTTGATAATTGAATTACCAAGTGACCTGAAGAATGGGTCGTCAATGCGCCGTGATGTAGTTGAGACAATTTCTCATCTAATCCTAAAATAAATCATTTCTCTGGATGCAAAATGTCGTGTCGCTATAATACGATTCTTCTCGTGTTACAGCAAGACAAATTTTGCTAAATCTAAACCCATGTTTCAGTTTGATTCACAGTTGATTAGAAATATGAAATTCACGTATTAAATTCCTGCAAATGGCCAGTTTATTTTGTTAGCAGTCGAACTTTATTTTTAAATATCATGAATTATACTATGAAGTTGAAGTGAAAAAACATTAAAGAATTCTTGACGAATTACATTTCATATTATTTGTATTGTGATAAAACCCTTGTCTATTAAGGTTTATTTGGATAGATAGATGAACTATGCAGTAATGGCGAAGTTTATATTTGGTTTCTGTTGTATACTTTTAAATGCATTCCATGATAATCTACATTGTAGTTGGACAAGGAAAGACACGGAAACATTGCCTACATTTATTTGATCATAAACATATAAATGAGATCTTAAGATCACATGAAGTGAAAATAAAAGAAAGCAAACATACTTTATTTTCTAGATTTTTTTAGAGGTCCAATTATTTGTTACTAAATATTACTAGAATGCTATTTTTCTGTTATATATTTTTAAGTAATTAGCTTACAGTGCTGTTTATGAGTTTAGGACTTTTATGTATATATATATGATGATTTAAAAAGTTTGAGGCATGTATGCTATTTTATGCTTCTTTCGCTATTCAACCAATGAAATGTGTTATGGTCTGGGATTATTTCTCTAGTGAAGAGTACACGTAATGTTCATCTATAGAAAATATGTTGCGTATGCCTCCTAGGCAGTAACACAATGGTATTATGTTTGTATTGACTGATGCTGCTGTGTGTCATGTAGGTAGTAACACAATTACTATTATGTTTGTTTTTAGAAACATTGTATTGTGAGTGTCATATAAACAGTAACACAGCAATGCCACGTTTACATTGAGTAAGATTGTTTGCATGTGGCATGACAGCTACTTTGTAATGTTATGTTAACACTGAGAAAGACTGTTGTGCATTTGGCATGACAGCCATTTTGTAAAGTCATGTTTACATTGAGAAACATTGTTTGTGCATGTGACATGATAGCTACTTTGTAATTTCATGTTTACCATGAGAAACATTGTTGTGCATGTGGCATGACAACTAATTTGTAAATTTATGTTTACATTGAGAAACATTGTTGTACATGTGACATGACAACTACTTTGTATTGTCGTTTTTATAATGAGAAACACTGTTGTTTAAATGTCATCAAGGCACTAACACACTAATGTCATGATTATCTATAGTAACGTTGCTGTGTAAATGTTGTGCCACGGTAACATAGTCAACTCATATATGTTTCTAGGAACACAAATTAGTGTACTCTGTGTAAGGGCATAAAGACCTTTCGGTAATTTTCAAAAATACTTCTGTGTCATCTAGGTAGAAATATGCATTTTTCATTTTTAATAACAGATAATTGTTTCATCTATGAAGAGACATAATAATAATGATGCCTTTAACATTTCCTACAAGTACTGTTGAGTACGTATAATTAAGGTTATTTCGATGTTGAAGCAATTATGAAATAAGGAAGGATACCACGCGTATGTTAGACTATTCATTTTGAATTACGCCCCTGTATTTGTTTTTTCTATTAACCGTGTGCTGTCGTCAATGGTTTCAAGATAGGAAATGCATTAGCGAGAATCTCTGTCAAGTGAGATGTAGACCATAAACAATAATCTGAAGAGAATTTGGTAAGAGAGAGATTTCACTGGTTATATACAAGCATATAAACATTACATAGATGTTTGCTCTCAAGATATTTTCTATGATAGAGAAGATGACTTGGACTGGTTTTATTACGTGTACACTTTCGTAAGATCACTGCACTTGACGTATAATATGGCCTTAGGAGAAACAGCCACCTGCATAGGTTTGTTTTAAAGAAGGGTCTGTATATGTTAGATTGGACAAAGGTCCTTTTCGGTTATTATAGCCCACTTAATGGGAGACCGTCTCTTCAGTAGCAGATAAATGTTCTTCCAGCCAATAACGACTCTAGAAAGAACAAGAAATTGCCCATTTCTGATTGGTGCCTCGTCTCGTGAGATCGACTACAAAAAGTCGATGGTCATAAATACATGATGTGGTCAGCAAAGGCTTACACAGGATATTCTCATTAGGTTTATAACGTTAAAGGTAAAAGGGACATTAAAAACACCAAATGAAATAAGAAACGTCTCCAGACAAGAATTAGTTCTTTAGTTTGGTTTCCCCTTTGTTTTCAAGCAATTCTCCATTGATTCCAGATAGTTTAAACAGAGGAAGCTCGCAATCTGTTTTTTTTTTTTTTAATGTGCGTAGCGAATATTTCTTCACCACAAAATGAGCTTATAGAGTGTCTGCAATTTCGTCAGTCTAACCCCTGCACATACCAGCAAACTGCTCATAAACCACGAAAATTCAGTGTTCGGACAAACGAGAAAATTCTTTTGGGTTTAAGGCATTTCGTAATCTCATTGAAGTATCGAAGATGGTATTTACAAAATTCGAATGGAATGTGGTGATTTGGGATAAATGTGGGAAAATGTGCTTGGTATGTCACTGACGTGAGAATGTTCCCTTTTTGCATACTATTTTATGTTACGCATCATTACTTTGGCTTACAAGTCACTGTCATTCGAAGTGATGATAAAATATATAACAGAAAACTATATATTGAACTTCTGTAATAGATTGTGATATAAAAATTGTCAGAGGAAGAATGTATCCAACTCAGGTGAACTAAGGATACAAAATGATAATACAAAACGAAAATGATAATACCTGTTTCTGTGCATATTTCTATTAAAGGTAACGGATAAGTTTTAATAAGTAATTTTTCCATTCGCAGCTAAAAATCCCTTTTTTTCGTAAGATAATATAGTGTAAATATATTAGGTCGTCAAGAAATTAATGTCGCTCTTTTTAGCTGAAAAACTCCGAACAACTTATATATCAAAATAAAACATTTATTAAATGAAATAGTCTCCATTCTTATCG
>NW_013665612.1:1807166-1817918 GCF_000517525.1 Limulus polyphemus
CGTGACCTTTAGGCGGTTCGTTTAACTATTATACGTGATGTACTTTTTTTGGGGGGGGGGGTTAATGAAAGTGTTCCTAAACGCGATATTAATTTCTTAACGCCCTAAATTACAATCACTTAACTACATGTGATCTTTCTACGAACTTCACTGAGAATCGATGTACTAAGGCTTCTCTGAACGAAACTGCTGAGATAGCTGTAGGTTGTGTGAATATATATATATATACATACAAGAAACAAGATCATGAAAGGCTTCAAAATTAAGTTATTTTCATTTAATTGTTTTTACAGACCTAGTTACGAATAAAGTTTTCAGCCAAAGCATTTCCGTACAAAATAGTGATTTATCATTAGATAGTATAAGTTTGAAATAACAAAATCTGAAAGTTTTATATGTATGGTTTATTCCTTAGTAAAAGCTTACGCGCACAGTTTAACTTCAGCGTTTATCTATAGAGAAATAAAAAAAACTAATAAATAAATACATTTATTTGTTTGTTGTTAAGCGCAAAGCTACACAATAGGCTTTCTGTGCTGTGCCTACCACGAGTATCGAAACCCGAATTTTAGCGTTATAAGCCTTCAGACTTACCGCTGAGCCACTGAAATGTGAAAAGATAAATATACTACTGAGTATTTTTGTATATTTGATGTTTATACAGTATTTTTACCGCTACTCAAAACTAATGACAAATACAAAAAACGTTCAGTATACGAAGTCTGATGTTGGGTGAATTTGTTTTTTACAGTTTACAGAATCTGAAGGAAATGTATGTTTTTTGTTAATATTAATGCTTTATTTTAATTATTACACGCTGTGTTTCAGAGCGAATTCATTAAGTGTATAAAAATGCTTTTCAATTTGAATTTGTTTCACTACTACAAATAATGAAACTTTACGGACGGTTCCGCACTTTTCTTTGATAATTCGTAATTTTGCCACCAGAATGTAGAGCAAGCAGTTTCTTAAGCTTTATAGTCAGTACCGTATTACATTCCAAATGCTTTAAAACATAAGTTAATTGTTTTTATTAAACATATTCCGCAAGTCACATTTATGCAACTTTACGAAATACGTCATACATGAACAATAAAACACCGTTGAAATACTCCCGATTTGTTTGCTTCATGGATTGCGCGCAAAGCTACACGAGGGCTATCTGTACTAGCCATCCCTAATTCTGGAGTGATAGAGCAGAGCAGCGTTTCCCAAACTTTTTTGGCCACGGAACACTAGACACGGGAAAAATCAGCGTAGAGGGTATGTTGCGCCCGCAGCGCCTTCTATATTTGTATATTATTCATTTATCTATTTAATCAAATTACATATTAATAAATTTTTACATTTTTATGATTATGACATATTTTAGGTACAAACCGCTCCACTAAGATATTATGTAGAATAGATATGGCATCTTCTATAATTCATCTTCAATGCGAAATCGATATTATCTAATTAAAATACATAGGAAAATATTTCATAATAAGTTATGATCGTACAAAAAGTGTTAAGTATTTTATTAAAATTTAAAATCATGATTTTCTCACGGAGCACCTATCAATCTCGGACTGAACACCAGTGTTCCCTCGGAACATAGTTTGGGAAACGCTGGAGTAGAGGATGTCAGTCGTCAATACCACCCACCAACTCCTGAGCTACTACTGTCAGACCGAATAGTGGGTTTTGACTGTCACTCTTATAATGCACCCACGGTCACAAAGTGTACAGCACGATTGTTTATCTATTTTTTTTTCTTGTGTGGTGGCAACGGGACATGGGCCATGGAACTTCAGCTCTACTGTCTGGCACGCTAACGAGCAGCACTCAAACTAATACTTTGATAGTTTCAATTTATATTTAAGGTCTTAATGTAGAAGCACCAGCCTTGTCTAGGCTGAAGTTTTGGCCAATAAAGATAAAATGCACGGAACAATAAAAACTACCTTTAATACTCCACCTAATGATAAAGCAAGGCGTTTGAATTTAAAACAACGTGTCTAATATATATTACAACGGTTTTACGAATTTTTAAACACGAAATGACTCCTTCATTATCAATTTTTATAAATGAGTATAAAAGTTTATATTAAAGTTTGTTTGTACTTCAAAGCTACAGAATGGGCTGTTCTAAGCTCTGTCTATCGCGGGGAATCAAACCCTGGACTTTAATATTATAAGTCCGTAAACTTACCGATAATCAGCCCGCAGGCGTAAATGTTTGCCATTTACTTCATTTTTATAGTGATTTTATATAGAAGGGGGGATTATTTTATGGTTTTAACATTTTTCTTGTTGACAAGTAGTATTACTGCAGTCTGAAGATGATGTTATTATTGGTTGAAAGGATTGTTGGATTTTAAATATTCTTGAGTACCTAATTTACTCTAGTGTAACGATTTGAGTAAAATCTTATTTCTACATTTTCTTGCTAATTAAAAACGAGTTACGTTTGTTTGTTTTAACTTGATCACAAAGCTACACAATTGGCTATCTGTGCGCTGCCCACTCAGGGTATCGAAACCCGATTTCTAGTGCTGTAAGTCCGTAGACATGCGCTGTGCAATTTGGGAGGGGGACGAGTTACGATGTCGTAGTAGAATTTCAAAAAAACTTGATTTGTAGAGTGATTTGGTATAAGATTTCGTTAAATCACGTACCATTCACGTATAAACAAGCTTTAAAAAAATCGTAGTCTTAAAACCGATAAAGATTGTCTTTCTTTTTTGAATGCTTGCAATAACTAAAGTGGTAAATGTGCCGTTCTTGAAATGGAAACATCTGACTTCCAAATTGTTAAAATGGTATACGTAGGTATCTATCATGGCAAATTTTGAATCATCAGTCATCATTCGTTTAATTAATTCAAACATTTGTATAACAGTAACCTATTGTGTAATATTTGTTTACCTAGTTCATAACGTCTCCGTTTACATGTATATATTTGAATTAGTTATTGTACAATGTCTTTTCGTCTATGATCATATTTAGGTTTATGTGGTCATATAGTACATTAGCAAGTATATAAACTATTGCCGTCTATCATAAGTATGTACAACTGCATACATATTTTGTTTTATCTAAACACATTCCATACTTACAAAAATAATAACACACAAATGCCTATTAAGGTGAAACACTGTAAAGCTATTTTCTGGCACGTATTATACCAAAACACGACCTTAATAAAATTGTCTAAAATGTTAACTACTTTACAAATAATACTGACATTTCTCTACTCGTACCATTTGAAATTATTTTGAAGCCTGGTGCGATATATTTTGTGGTACTTACGTAAAGTTGTATATAGTTTGGTACATGATAACGTCACATTACGTAATCTAAACACAACACTCACTATCAGGGATATATATATGCTTGGGGCTCATGTTTGATGGCTGTTTTTCGCATTTTGGAATATGATTGAAATAAACTCGAATAGTTTTGTCCCCCACGTTCATTTTAGCTTTTCTTTTTTATTACTTTCTGATTGTGAATGCACCCTAGTGGCACAGCGGTATGTCTGCGGACTTACAACGCTAGAATCCGGGTTTCGATACCCGTGATGGGCAGAGCACAGATAGCCCATTGATTAGCTATGTGCTTAATTACAAACAAACAAACTGATTGTGAAGCTAGTTACAAATATATAAAAGCTTTATGCGCATTTTGTACAGGGAAATCGAACTCATCAGTTCTTTGCCAAGCATCAAAACTGTGTTTCAATAGTAAAATTTACTTTACTACTTATGTTATACATCTGCATTGCCGATACGGAAAACATTTTCATTTAAAGGCAAACTTTGAACTTAAATGTGAATCGAATGATAATCTTAATAAGTTTCTATTGGTATGATAACATAAGGAAATGTTTCGGTCTATAGTGAATATGCATATTAGTATGAGAAATTGTAGGGCACAACACTGATAACGCTATTTCTTTTCTCCGAGGTAAATGTGTACAGTGCAGTATGTAAATGCGAAATTATATAAATATATGTGTAGCTATCGTTATAATAGTATTCTTAATGACATAGTATTTACTAGACAATGAAACTTTAGTCCTGTGGTATGATATTAAGTTTCTTGAATACTTTAGTCATGCCTGTTACGAACATCGGCTTATCTATTAAACAATTCCATTATCATTTACAACTGAAATTTGTAGGAATTTCAATTAAATTTTATGACAATCTGTCAAGAAAACTAGAAATGTCTTTTTGATTTCGTTTACTATAACCTTTTTAATAAGTGTCCCTATAGTAAACCTTGCTAATAAAATGAAAGTGATTATTGGTTGAAACTGCAATGATTGGTATAGGAGATATATTTAAATATGAACTATGGAGAAAGCTAAATTACAATAGATGATTATAAGACCGAAACTGCAAGTTATTCTTTTCGAATATGAAATAAACACACACTATCGCAACATCTAAAATGATAAATGCAAAAAAAGACAACAACAACATTTGCTGCTTCTGAATCTGTGATGACATATGGATAAATTTTACGAAAAAATGTCCACATTTTGTCTAAACGAAATCATTAGGGTAAACTTTATTACAAAACATTACTGGTCATTCGTATTTTGAGATTAGAGGTGATACATTTCGCCGCCAGAGCGCTCTTTGAATAAACTGTGGGCTCACTTGTAGTAGAATAGATCGTCTCTGGTTTTCGAGTTGGTAAGGGCGCTCGACTCGCAATCTGAGAGTCGCGGGTACGAATCCCCGTCACATCGAACATGCTCATACTTTTAGCGTTGGGGGATTTATTCCTTAACGGTCAATCGCACTATTCATTGGTAAAAGAGTAGTCCAAGAGTTGGCGATGGTTGGGGATGACTAGCTGCCTTCCCTTTTGTCTCTAACTGCTAAGTTAGGGCCGTCTAGCGCAGATAGCCCTTGTGTAGCTTTGTTCGAAATTCAAAAGACACCAAATCTGTTCTGAACACTCAAGAATCAAATCAATAGTCAAGGAGGAAAATTGAGGTTCAGATGTACCTGATTTTCTCAGAGTACATGACCAAATGTAACTATCATGTCTCAGGGAGTATTGTAAAAAAGGCTCAGACAGGGCTAATCGGATTCCTGTTAATGCTCCAGGCTGGCCAAGGCATATTGTGAATGTTATTTGCCTCAAACCACTACTTAACAACACAGTGCAGTGTCGTAGTGTATCATAATTCTGAGATAGGCATTACCCTTCTTCTACAAAATATTTATGACATAGCAGACAGTACAGCATTGTCCAGAACGTCACAGTAAAACAAGTCATTCATGGGTTTTTTTGAAATATTTTCAGTGGACCAACTTCACATCTTTTCAATTCAAGCTCACCTCATAATATCACCTCTACCGTTCTTCGTGGTTGAGAGGATACAGTCAAATCTAAAGCGTTTTTCATTCGAGGCAAATAAATCATAGAAGGATTTATCGTACCATGTGCTGTTTTTCTATTGTTCTTTCATTTCTGTTATTACTATCAAAACAGCCTGGGCATCTTAATAAGCCTTATATACGCAGCAGTGCATCATGAGATTAAAAATGCAAATTCAGTAGAGAATACTTTTTTTTTTACTCTCTGAGAATGTTCTCTCTCGTTACTTTATGTAATATAGGATAGGCTGCCAGTGAAATATACATGGAAATGAAATTGAAATGGAAATACTGCGTGCACTTGTCTAACTGTTTTCAATATTTTATTAACTAAAATCATTGAGATCTTGTCAGTTAGATGCCAGTTGGTTATTTTACCTCAATTTTAATCTAATTTATTCATGCCAATATGGATATGAATTAGTACGTTAATAATTTTGGCAGAAATAAATTTAACTTACAACAATTTAAAGTAACCCAAATACACTAAGACATTACGTACAATATCTTTCAATAAGAGATGACAGTGTAGTTACTTCATATTCGACAACTTCATCATTAGATGCAAAGAGTTGTCACTAAACGAAGGAGCAGCTGGCACAAGTAATTAGTTTAGCCAACAGGAGAAAAGATGATTGTTTGTTTGTTTTGAAATTCGCGCAAAGCTACACGAGGGCTATCTGCGCTAGCCGTCCCTAATTTAGCAGTGTAAGACTAGAGGGAAGGCAGCTAGTCATCACCACCCACGGCCAATTCTTGGGCTACTCTTTTACCAACGAATAGTGGGATTGACCGTCACATTATAACGCCCCCACGGCTGAAAGGGCGAGCATGTTTAGCTGCACGGGGATTCGAACCCGCGATCCTCAGATTGCGAGTCGAGCGCTCTAACCACTTGGCCTTGCCGGGCCTGAGAAAAGATGAAATCAGTTGGAAACTCATTATTTAATAAAATATATATGTCGCGCGACCAAAGCCCATCGACAAACATGAGCGCCCTTTCTACTTTGCGAGCGTGATAATGCGACGGCCAATCACATGTTAGTTGGTCAAGAGTAGCTCAAGAGTTCGACGGTGGGTGACTAGCTGCTTTCCCTCTAGATTATTACTTCAAAATTAGGACAGGCTAGCAAAAATAGCCCTCGAATTGTTTTGCGCGAGCTTCAACAAACAAAGATATTTGGTATATTTTATAAGACATCTTTATGAAATATTGTGAGCACGTGGTGGAAAGGCACAAATCTACAAGTGGATACTTAACACTTGAAATATGACCAAGTATAAAGGTAATTTTTTAATGCAAAATACTGAAAACAGATCCTTTAGGTTGTGTTTAGAATAATAAAAAAAGATCACGGGTTTCATTTCATACATAAAACAAAGATGATTGGAAAGTAACTGAAAATGAAGTACATTATGATAGACTTCCTTCATGTTCAAATGATTACCCTACTTGGTTTATTGATCACCGTCTATACATGGTTATGATAAAATAGCTTTGTCGAAATGTAATGAAATTTACTGAAATGCACTTTGCTGAACAAGTGGAAATACCACTTACATCTATAAACCAGCAACAGAACTAATTCAATAAACGAAATACCACTCTCTTGACCTAGATTTGGGTTTTCCACAGACAAGGAAAAACACCCATTAGGTTTGTATTTCTTAGCGTGGAAGACGATTTCGTGTCAAGTATGTTTCTCTTTAGATAATTTCTGTTATTTACTAGGGAATCTGTAATCATTGTCTGTACTTTTTTGCTTAAATTGAAAAACGAAATAAAACGTGGAAAAATAATGAGGCTACAGGAATATTTTAGACTCAATGAATGATCGAAAGTACGTTATTTAAGAACACTTTTCTAAATGCCATTAAACTGAAGATAATTAATATAATTTCATTTTGTTTTATTTTTTGCTTCCAGCTTATTTTCTAATCCCTAATTACTCCAAAATTCTTGATGATCAAGTAATTCAATAGGGAGTGTTTCTTATAATATAAGAAAACATGCACTTCAATGAATATTCAAAAAGATAAGCAAATAATAATAAGTAATCTTTATTATTTATATCTTAAAATATCGTTAAGTTCTATGTTTTGATGGCCTTGCCTTTCTAAAATTTTTTTCTCTCTTCTATGTTCGAGGTTTGAGAATGGGTCTAAACACCCGAGAGTGTACACACAGTGCGTATACGCGGTGTAGGTACAGATTGGGTTGATGTTTTTATTTTGGTATCGTGTACTCCACTGTTCCCGTTATTTGACAGTATATTCTACTGATCGTTACTCAGGCATAACATTTCATACTAAGCCATTAAGTACACTTAAGTATACTTGAAAGCACATCAAGGAGAGGTAATTTTAAACTAGTACTAGATGTAGAGAAAATCTACGAAGTTCTGACCGAAAATCGTATCCAACCTTTTGTGGGAGAAGCGTAGATTGATCTTCTAAGCCTTAATTTGTCATTCAAAAATATTTAAACTTAATCTGGATGTTACATTCAGGAGTATTGATAATAAAATATAACGGATTTCAAAGTAAAGTAAAATATCAATTTTTAATAGATATATCACATAAAACTTTTCTAACTTCCTGTTTAATACTTAACTATATTATGAGTGGAATGACAAACATTGAACATAAATACAGAATGAAAATATATTTTTTGAAGAAAGTACAGGCAAATGGTTAGTCAGTCTATCGACACATGGCGTAATACTGTGTATGCATCTTTAGTTTTTTGCACAAAAGGAAAACTTTGCGTCGAAAGATTTGTCTAACAAACGGCACATTTGCAGGTGCAAAAAAAAAGAAAAGAAAAAAAAAAAGAAAAAATCTTAGCATTTATTATTTAAGAGTTTGGTAGCTAGAGTTCGGACAGATATACAGACATACGACTAAATATAACTTTTTCTAAAGTATAGCCAATGCATTCTCGTAGTTATATGTTTAATTTCCTGCTTACATCTTACTGAATGAGAAATTTATATCATGTCCCCCAATGAAACATTAATTGGTAAAGAATGCTTATTACTCTGTATTGGCTGCGATATCAAATTTGGAAAGTAATAAGATATGTTGCCTCAATTTTTTCCAAGTCAAATTACTTACTTACTTATTCTGTTTCAATTACATTATAAAATACTGAATTCTTCTAGGCAATCTTTGGGTGTTTCAGAGTTTTGCGCAAAGCTATGCAATAGCTATCTGCGCATAACTGCACCAAAATTAGGACTAAGAGACTAGAGAGAAGGTAGCTAGTCAACAGCACCCACCACCAACTCTTATGCTATTCCAGTCTGATCGATTAGTTGATTTTGACCGTCACTCTTATGTAACTCCAATGTCCACAAATCGTCACTCCAGCCCATAACGTACTTTGAGTATCTAATTCCATAAAATGCCATTTTATTTGATTGTCGAAATTGATATCTAAGTAGGTCTTTCGAAAACGTTCATATTCTTACCTGTTTCATAGAAAATTTATTTAATGTAAATAAGCAAAGAAATTATAATGTCTCTATGAAAGACAGCTTTATTTTGCGCTGCGGTTTTCTATTCCAAGACGTATATATTTACATTAAATGCGTATAATATGAAAGGAAGAAAGAGTAGATACTTACAAGCAAACATGTTTCTTTTATTTCATGAGCCAGGCGTGGCCTAGTGATTAATGTTAGCATTTTGTAAATCCGCACTTTGGGACCGTGGCTACACTACAACAGTGACGATCAAGCCCCACTATACTGTCAGCTAAGGGTAGCCTAATAGAAGGCGGTTGGTGCTATTGACTAGCTGCCTTCTCTGTGGTAACTTCGTAAGAAAAGTCTTGTTCTATTTCGAAGGATATAAAGAGATGAAAAAATAAACATCACCATTAGTCTAAAATCCATCGTAAGTTTCTAAGGCAATAATGGGGTTGAGGCACTTAAGTGTATACATGTGTGTGTCTGTGTATATATTAACACCGCTCTATTAGTTCTGTAACATAATTGTTCTTGAAAGTGTGATTTTTCTTCTTTCTTTTGCAAAATATCAAAAATAAATACAGGTTATGAGATTTGCTTTAAGTTCTTGCCAGCATATTATTATTTAAGATGTGGCTTGTTAATACCTGTGTCACTTATAGTTCACTGCACCAGTTATCAACCTTGCAGAAACCTGTGACACATTTAGCCTACGGGCTGACTAACAAATTCGTGCTTGTTTTTGTGATGCTGCTACAAATAAATGTTTTTAATTTGAAATAATCTGTAGCTCAAGTTCAATGTAATACATATATTCATATACGAATTTAGTAAATAAATGACACTTGGCGGATTGAACGATAAGAGCCAATTTTGCATTGTCTTATGAAATATAAAAATAGGTTTCGTTGCTACACCCATACTAAGGTGATGAAAAGTTTACCATTTGATCCACTTTTTATGTTTTTCCTTTGAATTAGTGTGTGATAAACAATACTTTTGATAATGATATATTTTGTCACAAATTTGAACTATCACTATATTATTTTCCACAGTTGTCTTATTTTATACCATTTTTTGTAAGACTTTGATGGATTTATTTTCTTTTTTAATTTGATGCTTCTTATAAAAAGCAGGAACCTCCTTCAAGATCATTTCTTATCTAACAGCAACAGATGATAATACCAACATGGGATTGCATAGCTTACGAAAAACTGCCTTTAACTTCCGTTATCATCTATTCCTCAAATACAACTCTTTTTCTTCTTTTACTAACGTTATGCTGATATTATCGATCTTGCTTATTCCCTTATGTAGGTTTTACCATAATTGTTCTTCTGAGTAAATTGAAATAATGTTTTTGCCATTAAAATGTTCCGGGCAGTGAGTGCTGTCGTCAATGGTTGTGTCATGTTCATGCTTCAGTAAGCAGAGAGAGATGGGTGCCCTTAGCTGTTATTAGGTAGAGGTTGTTGAATTCTTGTATCGTTTACTTATTGTCATAGATAACAAATTATAGCAAGACCCATTTTTGTAAACCGAAATATTGTGGTATTTAATGTTTCTGTTAGTTCTTTAAGTAAAAGTAATTGCATACCGAATACAGTACATTTTAAATCCCACGTTGTCGTTTATTTAGCTGTTTAGTAAAACTCATAGTCTGTATAGAATATGCATAATATGTATTGATATTAGAACTTTGAATTTCTACGTTTCAATAATAGAAGCAAAACTATCCAATTTTACAAAATTACTGTAGGTAAAATGTAGCGTTCTGACGTAATCCTGTTGCTTGAGCGATTGCTCAAAGGGAATGGAAAATTTGGATTATAAAACATAAAATTGATTTTCAAAAGTCGACTTTATCTAGAAGACGGGAAGCAAGGAGACGGTTCTCA
>NW_013665612.1:1818656-1828057 GCF_000517525.1 Limulus polyphemus
TTGTTTACGTATCTATACTATATATATAAGTATTATTTTTGATAACATGAAAAAAGAGTATCCTCCAGTGGACATCCATTTCAATGGGAAGGAGACGGTTCTCAATTTGTTTACGTATCTATACTATATATATAAGTATTATTTTTGATAACATGAAAAAAGAGTATCCTCCAGTGGACATCCATTTCAATGGGAAGGAGACGGTTCTCAATTTGTTTACGTATCTATACAATATATATATAAGTATTATTTTTGATAACATGAAAAAAGAGTATCCTCCAGTGAACAAACATTTCGATGGGAAGGAGACGGTTCTCAATTTATTAAGTAGGTATACCAATATATATATATATAAATATTATTTTTGATAACATGAAAAAAAGATTATCTCCCATGTGAACATACATTTCAATGGGAAGTGAAAATAATTGTTTTTGCAATTTTAATTTCGTGGAAACCGCTATATTGACTAATTGTTTTAAAGCACCGACTTAACATTATATGGTATGCAGTTGTTGTTAATAAAGATCAAGCTCCACTCTGAGTTAGTTCATTTTTCAATATAACTTTTCGTACCTATCAGTTCACTTGGCATTTTGTTCCACAAGACCAAAAAACATGGTATGAAGATGTGAGGAAGAAGGCTGCGCGTTATTGTAAAGTCTTGAAATGTCTAATAAAGACACTATTGTATCGAATTGTTAGTAAGTGTTTTGATATTGTTGTGAATTGATGTCTGAAATGGTATTAGAAATATCTCTGTCCGTGTTTCCTATTTAAAACAAATACAGCATAGTTCTGGTGTTCTTCAATAAACTTTTATTGCCAAATATCTTTGCCTCATCCACTGTTGTTTGCTAAGTTTATAACAAAACCTACCTTTACTATGTACAGGAAGAATAAAGTTCAAAAACTGTAATTATTATATTCCCTTACATGGGATGCTGTGTAAAATAGACACATATCTGTAGTAAATCTAAGATATTTAGAATTTATTTACATGTTATTATAACTTATCACATTATTTGAAATTTTGCTTAGTTTATAATTGCTTATATAGCTACTACAGAAAATATTCTTGACAATGAGCTAACTCGAAAATCACTATCTCCCAAGGTATTCTATATGATTGTATAAAATATCGTTTCAGGAGCTTCTGTTTAGTATAAATCATGCATATATTAAAGTTCATATTAATATTTAGCATTTTGGCAAGGGTAAGTTACTTTTATAAAACTTTTTAACATCATTTTACGCTCCTGAAATGAGGAGCCTATGTCAACAGTTGTATCCTGTAATGTGGGTATGTGGGAATGCAATTTCAATTAAAAACGGACTCTTTTTATCACGTTTTTTGTATTTCAAACATGTTATATAATATAAACAGTCACTACAAGACATAGCTGCTTGAGCTGGTGTATGGGCTCGAAATTGCTTTATTACTTATATGAGTATATAACTTGAGTTTCATGATTTGAACATTTTGTAAATCTCACAATTTTAAACATAGGTTTGATATAAAAATATGAAAAAATTCAAAAAACTATGTTGCAGGGACATTCGATTATTAATATATTTAACAAATTAATTTTGTAAACAGAAACAGGTGTTTATAAGGATACGTATTGCACTGTGGTTAGAAATAAAAAAACAAAAACATACTGAATATTGTAAACCTTGGTAAATCAAGATTACTCTTACGATGGTTTTATACCATAGTTACCCTATACAAACATCTATTAAAATATTATAAACGCCGAACATTTTGAACACTTATAGGTGATTTATAGTTAATTGGTGAAATAAGTCGCGTCTTGTCGCCGCAAAAACGCGCTCTGTACCTTGGGGTCGTGGGTGATATTTAAATACAATTATTCAATAAGGCCAACGTAACCAAAGAGTTGGCAGTAGGAGCTGACACCTGCCTTTTCTCTAATCTATCAGTTCAAAACTAGTTCTTTTATATTTGTGTGAATATTCTACAACAACCAAATAAATGAATGTATTAAAAAGAATATTTTGGTGTATAGATATTCAGATTCACAGTCAGGGCACGGTAACCGTTGGGCCAAATCAAGCCATCAGTACGTTTGATACTGTAAAATAGTCTGGTATTATTTGTATTATACTCATTTCATTGTGACAAATTTTGAAAAGTTTTAAACCCATTAAACTGAAAAAACAATCGAGTTTACAAACAGCAATCTTCTGGTAGCTCGCATAAACCATGGCCAGGTAGTTAGGGCGCTTGACTCGCAATCTGATGGTCACGGGTACGAATACCCGTTGCACCAAACACGCTTGCCCTTTCAGCCGTGGGGGCGTTATAATGTGACGGCCAATCCCACTATTCGTTGACTAAAAGAGTAGCCCAAGAGTTGTTAGTGGGTGATGATGACTAGCAGTTGCCTTCCCTCTAAATTAAGGACGGCTAGCGCAGATAGCCCTCGTGTCGGTTTGCGCGAAATTAAAAACAAACTCGCATAAATTATTAATGTTATACACATTTATGTAATCCTCAGGTTTACTTCTGCCATTTTATTAGCAATTATCCTGTAAACAACACGAGTGAATTCATGTGTCTGTGGTACTTTGGCATGTCTGTCTTTACGATGTATTAGAAATATCTAGAGATTAAAAATTTTTAAATTAGTCTTATGTTTTTATTTTTATAGGTTATGCAGTTTTGTTTGTTATGTATACTGCTGTCTTCTCTTTTTTTCTGGTGACGTTGTACTGGAAATTTAGTGTCTATCGCAGTTTTTTTCCCCTATCGTGAGAGCGTGATACACTTGTGATGAGATTGATGAGAACCTTATTGATGATGACGTTGAAGGGGAGAATATATTTGAGTTATTTCTCACGTTGAGTTTATCTTGCAGTTTTGAATCCTCTTACTATCAGGTGGGTTCTTAGAAATTATTCCTTATCGTCATTCCCTGAACGACTTCACTCGCCCTTCTGGGACTTCCTGTTAGTGCTAACATCAAATCGAATTAAATTTTCCACTACTATTTTTTAAGAGAAAATGTTTACCTTTTAGGTAGGAAAGTTTTATTAATCTCCCTTCAGGAGATAGGCGAAAGAAAGTGATAATCCACTTAATCCTCTCGCTAACACAGAAATCTAGTGGGAAAGAACTGTTTCTGAAAAACAATCAATTTTACCCAACTGTTAACGCATAACACATATTGAAAAGTGTTACAAAAATATACTAGATATTACTTTTAAAGTATATATTTGTTTTGATACGACATTTCTATACACACACACGAATAAGTTTTTGTTGAAGAATGTGTAAACGTTTAAGTCTGATACATCAAGAATATATTTGGTATAACGTCTTTTTTGTTGATATAAAGCTGTTCAATAGTGTGGCTTCGTGACAAGTGCTTGCAGGCTGGGTTGAAGAGATACAACAAAGTAAATATCCTGACGTAGAATAAACATTCAGTAAGTATAGAACTGCTATTGCTGGGTACATTTGAATTCAAAAACAACAATAACAAATAAATACCGTCTTATCTCAAGAGACATGTCAAACATGCCAGAAGCACTTATAACTACTATTATAGTTACTTGGTGAATTTAATGTTCTGATCTTTCCAACAAATATTAAATAAAATAAATATTATTTAATTTTATATACCTCTATCTTTAATTGCTCTTTCTTCAAACGATTTATTTTGGGTATTCGCGCAAAGCTACACAAGAACTATCTGTGCTGGTCATCCCTAATTTTGAACTGATAGACTTGAAGAAAGGCAACTACTCTAATGAAAAGTGGAAATCAATTGAACAACAAACTCACGGCTTCATCGTGATAAGCGCGATTTTGTTGCAATGGGACGCGAACCGTGGACCCGTAAATTCACAGTCTGGCACGCCACCCACTAGGCCATATTCTCCAGAAAATAAAAATGATCTTTATTTCGGTAAAACCTAATTCTCAACTAAAAGCAATTGTGGAAAAATGCCGCGTTACTTATTTCAAATATGTCTAAAACTTTTCATTGTACATTAAAAGCTATTCAATCTAACGTAAGCCCGGCATGGTCAAGTGGTTAACTATCTCGACTCGCAATCTGCGGCTCGCGGGTTCGAATCCCCGTCCCACCAAACATGCTCGCCCTTTCAGCCGTGGGGGTGTTATAATGTAACGTTCAATCCCACTACTCGTTGGTAAAAGAATAGCCCAAGAGTTGGCGGTGGGTGGTGATGACTAGCTGCCTTCCCTCTAGTTTTACACTGCTAAATTAGGGACGGCTAGCGCAGATAGCCCTCGTGTAGCTCTGCGCGAAATTAAAAACAAAACAAAATCAACCTAAAGTTATCAAATACATCGTCGCTGAAAATTCAACGTTTTAAAATATATTCCTTCCTTTATTACTGTAATTTTCTACAAATATTTGTTTCCCGAGATATTTTAGCTGTATTAACTTATTTAATTATTTGGTATATGTGTACACTGAATGCTAGATGGCGCTAATAAAGGTTAATGGTGGTAACTCATCTTCCGAAAGCACTGGCTTTTGCTGCATTGTCAATATCTGTAAAAGAAGAAATAAACAATAAACCTGGAAGGCAGCGTATTGAGTGTCGTGACGTGACCACGTAGGGGCCATTTGCTGGTAGAATAGTATGTTGGTGTCTAACATAAATGTTTTCTGCTGTTTTTTTTTATGAAGAATTTTTTTTACCAAGAATCGTATGGTGATGATGATGAATTGTCACTTGCCTACTTTAAAACGAGTAGAAATCTAGTAACATATGACAGTCGCTTGTCAAAAACACACTTACTTCGGCCATTCTTCCCCTCTGTAATTTCGTCGTATAAATAAACAACTACTGTATAGAATGTTTATACTAACAAATACGTACCCGAAGAAGTAACTTTGTCCAATTTGTTTGTAAAGTCGTATATGATAACCCTTGAATCAAAAATTAAAAATTATTCATCATAAGAAAGTCATTTCAAATCCAATAAAAGCATAAGTAAGCTTTCAGTCAAGCAAGTAAATTAAGAAAAATAAAATATTGGTCTCTTTAATTAAACACATTTATATTAATTATAAGAAGACTTATAAAATTTACTCTTAATTACTAAGAAAAAAAAGGATTATACTATATTTGAAATACAGAACTGAGAAGTCAACTAACTATAAGCAGTAGACTCGTAAACATTAAAAATACCACTGAAATTATTTTCTCTCTTTATCACTTTAGAATGACCATCAAGTAATCCGTACAAATAATTGTTAAATTTAAGATAAAGAATTCGCGAAAGTACTTACTTTATTTGCCCCATAAAACTTTAAGATAAGAAATAAAAATATTACAGAATTTATATTTTTACTGGATATATGGAGCATATATGTATATAAAGCTAGAAAATGTAAGCGAAACTTCAAGATCTATAGGTAATAGAGAGCTCATATAACGTAAAATACGGACAACAAAAGACTATTTGGGTTTTTAAGGATTTCCTTTTACAAACATCCTTGTGAAGAATACAAATTTAAACCCATCATTTTTCTCAGGAAATGATCAGTTCCTCTCTTAAACTCTTGTAAAGCACATGCTGACCATTATCAGTTCCTTTCTTAAACTCCTGTAAAGTGCATGCTGGTCTCCATTACTGCCGACGACAACTTATTCCGTAAGTCAGAAACCCTGTTAGACAAATATCACTGTTGTAACTGGAGCCTAGTGGTCTTTTTCAAATCTTAAACTTGTTTCCTCTCGTACCGTTGTCTTTAGAATACAGCACAAGGAAATCAGAGGTCTTTATTCTACAGATTATCTGAATAATTTTGTAAGTCTCAATAAGAGTCACCTCTTACCCTCCTTTTCTCAAAAGAAAACACGCTAAGAGATCTTATCCTACCACTGTAAGATAACCCTTTCATCCAAGGAATCACTTTAGGGGCTCTACTCTGAACCATTTTCAATATGTAAATATCCTTAATCAGGAAAGGAGTACAAAACTGTACACAGTAGTACAAGTGACGCCTAACTAATTATTTGTATAAAGAGATAATTCCTGTTGTAATCGACATGATATCAGAATTAACAAGGAAGAGTTTTAATTTGCAGGTGTAAATATCAACTACATTGTACCGATCAACTAAGACTCACTACTTAAACATCAAATAATGTGATTAGGCACCGTTTATTTCTTTTATGTCAAATAATAGTTTGGAGGTGAATCTTTTCTTTGAATATTCCTCTTCGCATTAAAGAGCAACAAGTATATGAATTTAAAAGAACACATAGAAGTTGGATATAAAAATAAAAGTTCTTAAAATTACATTAAAAACAATGACTGTAAGGGATATAACGTTCCAAACTATATTTGAATAAAATGTTCAATCTAACTATATTGACAGTCTAGTAAAAAAAATATTTTTTTTTTCACAGATTAGATAACTATCTCTTTCAACCATTGGAGATTAAAAAGTGAAATCTCAAATAGGCTGACATAAGTCCACTTTCTAAAGTAGCTCCAGTTTTGTTACCATGTGAAACAACTTTATTCCGTATTCAAGCGCAAGCAAATAATAATAATAATAAAACAACAACAAAAGCTTCAAACACTAGGAAAGTATAACCGTATTATAACACAAGCCTGCATTTGAAAATGCGTTTCACCAAGCATGGTGAAATCTGCTTTCAATTTATTTCCTTAGAATTATTCTTGAAGTTAGTGACTTAAAGCAACGAAAGTTAGTTTTCTCCTCAAAATTTACTATTAAAGACAACCGAATGCACATTCTGTTGAGGTTCTCAGGTCCCCAAAGTACATAACGTTTCCAGCAAAGCTTTGCTTTTATTTTATCATGGAAATCCAGTCTTCAAATTTAAGTACCACAAAAATGCAAACTGTGGCCTCTAAGAGTATGAATTATTTAAAAAAAACATGATATTGATGCATTGCTCATGATTGTTTACATTTTTTTTCACTTTTTTTACAGGAAAAAGAATGATATTCAGAATTATTCAGACTGATATATTATGGTGAAATTGTTATATTAGTGAAAAAATATGCTGTCCGAACTTAAAATAACGTGTTTTATTACACCTTATTGAGATCAGTCTTAGTATGACATATAAGATGGTATGTAGACTACTAGTAGGAAGGAACATTTACATCATAAGAGTTATATTTTTAACATATAGAGGATGGAATCTAAGCCTCTAGTGTCTCCCAAAATAAAAAACATTTATTTTTTGAAATCTCATTACTCTCTTCAGGCGTGCCTCCTTCCTGGTGACATATTTTCAGAATTCAGAGCCCATTGTATGCTCAATCAATAACAGACTGGTGAATCACCATTGAACGGGAACACCCTACATTCTGGTTCTGTCTACTAACCCAGTATTCTGTTACGCCATGACTCAGGACAACTTTTCTTTACATTGAGAAGCAATAGAAGATATTTTTGTTCTTCAGTCAGCTGAATGTTTGTTATCACTTACACGCAAGAGGATTCACATTGCAAGTGTCATTCAATTGTAGGCCAATTTTCCGGAGCACAAGAAAAAGAAAAAAAAAACAACAATACAAGCCTGCATTAGAATTGGTATCTAGGATTCGATATCATAGCAAGACATGTACTGAACGTTTATTCGATTATAGTAGCTGTTAACACAAATAATTAGCTTGAAATAAAACACTTTTAGAACATTCTATTATTGAAAACGTTATTATAAATAATATTATATTACTTACGAGACATTATAACTCACACACACACAAAACAAAACACAAACCAAATATCAGCTTAGTTAGTATCATTAACGTTTTGGTTAAGATCAGGTTAAAATATAAGTTTTTATTATCAGTTGTGACAAGATATTTTGAGAAAAGAAAAAAAGAAATAGAGGAATCCATGCCGAATAGAAATATTATAAACCACCCCTTTAATATTAATATCTAGATATTTTTAATATACCAAAAACATATAAAAGTTTATAGCAGTTCTTGGTAGTAGAACTAATGATCTTCAAAAGAGATTACCTTCAATAGCTGTAATTATTTGCTGTCTACCAGGGTATGATACATTTAAATGTGTTTTATTATTGAGGGCAGTAATTGTCACCTACATATATGTGTGTGTGTGAATACATTAAAAGTGAGCAAAAAATCAGCATCCCAAACCAGTAATGAAAGAAACAAATTATAATCAATGTTACATGTGCAAAATGTGTAAATATGAAATGTTTATATACATATATGTGTCAACAACTGAAAGACATTTAACCATTAATGTGAATACT
The DNA here is from genome assembly GCF_000517525.1 of Limulus polyphemus. Taxonomy (NCBI): domain Eukaryota; kingdom Metazoa; phylum Arthropoda; class Merostomata; order Xiphosura; family Limulidae; genus Limulus; species Limulus polyphemus. Next base: position 1,826,937 of record NW_013665612.1, read on the forward strand.
CTTTCAATCATTTGTGCCTTAGGATAATGTCACGTATTTAAAATTAAGGCGTCGAACAAACAACCTAGGTGACTTCCTTCTGTATGACAATATTTATGTAAGATTCTAGATGACCTTGATCAAGGAGAATGGTTAAGTTTTTCAAGCTATTATTCATCATTAATTCCTTTGTTCATTTTCTTCAGTAATTGCGTATTGTGCACGAGGAACTCACGAAGACATTATAGTCTACTCTGATTGTTTATTTTCAACATAAAGAAGCATTGTAATCGAGGTGTATTTAGTACATTCTTGTTTGCGCAGTTCAGGTTTACCGGTAGTTGTTAGTGGTAACTTTCCAGACAACGCCGGTTTTCCGAATTACAATAGGGGTTACTTTCATGCTAGGAAAAACATACTGAAAGTGAATATGCAAAGTAAAATAACTAGCACTTGAACTGTTGTGTCAAATCCACAAGGGAATTTTCAACAATCTCATGTTTATATTCAAATTAGCCCTACCTATAATAATCAAGTCGTAATAAAGTGACTTCCGTATCCGAAGCTTTACGGTAATTTCCGAAATAACAGAAGTTCTGATACTAAAAAACAAAAACTTTTAACTATTATGGTACATTATATGGACAAAACAAAGTTCATACTTACAACACAGTGTAAGATGGAAAAAATAACACTGGTAATCCTAAGTTTTTAACTATTAACTTATGTTTGTTAGAAATGAAAACTACGAAATTAATTTTGAAGGAGAGAATCTATGATAAACATTATTTATGTAATCTTCGACTAGTTACTTATAGCATTTCTCTTCATAAGAGATCATACTCATATGACTTTTAATAGAGAAAATTTTTATTGTATATGTTGAAATTTCAAACTGAGTACTGTGTTATCAGAATGTAAGTCCAGAGAAACTGAAGAAATGAAGAAAACTCTTAGCTTATTTCTTGCCTCCATAGTTTTATGTGACCACTCGAAAGTTCTTCTAATTCTATTATTAGAAGCACATTATATTCCGACCAATAGTATACGATTATTGTTTATCTAGTAAAATTCTTTGTGACTGGCTTTTAGTGTTGTTGTTGTTTACTAGTAATTTACTATTGTTATTATATACAGTGTTG
>NW_013665612.1:1828067-1840913 GCF_000517525.1 Limulus polyphemus
ACTGGGGCTTTATACAATGAAATTATGCTAGGTTTTAGAAGTAAATTAATACATACATACACACACACACAGATATATATATATATATTAGCAGCAATGCTTTCATTGAAATATGTTTTACTTTTTTTCCCACTGACTTTCTAAATACAGTATAAATATGGTAATGTTGCCTTGACGTCAACTGTGGCCATTTTTCTTTATTAATATGAACAAGACTATTGATTTATTGCACTCGTTATTCATTTTTACAAGTTTTGTGTTGGGCATAATTAAACATATTATTTACCAGACTGCTTGTACATTTGCGATATCATTTGATCTGAATAGTATACGAAGGTTTGATTATTTTCATTATGAAGCTGAAGGATAACACATTAGTATAGTAAATAATCGGAAATGATACTGTATATATACACTATCCTACCAAAAGTCATGGGACACGGCTAGTTATGAATAAAACATGTCTTTATTACAAGAAAATATTAGCGTGTTGGCCCTCCTTTGGCTTTAATGACTGCTTCAAGACTCTACAAATTTCTGGTAGAAAGCTGGTGGTATTGTGCTCCACTCCTCCTTGAAAGCATCAGTAAGCTCCATTACTTAAGAGGGCAGTCTTGTCTTGCCCTAATTCTGCGTTCCAGTTCATCCCAAAGACGTTCTATCGAGTTCAGGTCGGGGATCTGTGCTGGACACTGCAATGTTCCGGTGTTTTTCTCTTCAAACCACGTGTTCACAATCCTTGCTTTGTGACATCGAGCGTTATCATGTTGGAAAGTGTAAGGGCCGGTACCAAAAAATTGCCACAATGTCGGACACACAGAATTGTTCAGAACATCAATGTAGGATTCAGCATTCATGGATCCATGCAATGCGATCAGTGGACCTAGTCCATACACGAGAAGCACCCCCAGACCATGATACTGGTACCTCCAAACTTCACTGATGGGACAACACACTAAAAAAAAAAATAAGAGCTCTCCAGGCATTCTCCATACCCAAACACGTCCATCAGACTGGAAGAGCGTGTAGCATGACTCGTCGTTCCACAGGACATATTTCCATTGATTCACGGTCCAGGTTCGGTATGCCTTTCCCCATGCCAATCAGTGGTGTGCATTTGTTTTTTTTATCAACGGTTTGTGGGCTGCAGCTCTTCCGTGAAAATTCATGGCATACAGATCTCGACGTGTCGTGGAAACATTTATAGAATTGCCTGTGGCTGCTCGCATCTCTAAGATTCTCTATAGTCTGATGGCGAGATGAGGTAACCAGACTTCTCAAGACACGTCGGTTCCTGTCAGTCAGTAGCTTACGTCTACCCGGTCGTTTCTTGGGCTCACTGTCACCCGTGGACTTCCATTTCTTCAGCACGTTGCCAATTGTAGACCTGGGAATATTTAATTGTTGCACAATAGCATGTATAGACATCCAACTATTCTTCCCTTCTGAAACTCTGTTAGCACTTTCAGAATACTTATCGTTCGGCGTACAAGTTAGAAATGACTTTCGAGCGAACCGCTGATCACCCCTTTTAGGCCAAACTGTTTGCATATTTCGTCATCGCATCTATTTTCCTGCAATCAGAGTTGTGTCCCATCACTTTTGATAGGATAGTGTATCTTTGAAATTACTTACTGTATAGTTTCTAGAATTATCAGCTAGACAAAAAACAATGCACCCAATAATTTGCTGATCACAGGATCGAAACTCGTCGCCGAAGTGCTCGCCCTTTCAACCGTGAGGGGAATCACAATGTGACGGTCAGTCCCACTATTTGGTTGTAAAAGGTACCTCAAGAGTTGATACTAGGTGGTGTTGACTAATCGCTTTCCCTCTAGTCTATCTCTTCAAAATTAAGGACAGCTAACGCAAGTTTTCCTCGAGAAGCTTTACGCGAAATTAACCAAACAAGAGCAACAAAAAATTTTTTTTTTTTTTTTTAGAATATGAATCCAGGTTGCATAAACATATTAACAATAAAAACTGTAATTTTCTAGAAAATATTTAACAAATGTAGTTCTGTAATATCAACTGTATATTTCTAAGGTATGAGTGGGTCTTAATGGCCAAGACGATCGCGTAATTTTTATTTGATGACCAAAAAAAAAATTTCTCGACTTATTATCTAAGACCGAAATGAAATGATTTTTCTGTGTTTGTGCGAATTGTGCTTGGAGCTACTGCAGTTCCTGAATTGCAGTTTGTTTGTTGCTTGTAGTTAATCACAACGCTGCACAATGCCGCTACCTGTGCTGTACCCACTAAAGATATCGAAATCCGGTTTTTAGCATTAGAAATCGTCAGACGTACTGTTGAGCCACTGGGTAGCTTGTAATTTGTTTCAATCGTTTTACAGAAACCCCTCAGAACCTCTCTCTTTTTCTTTTTTTTTTCATTCTTTGCCAATTTGGTATTTTGCGTTCAGCAATTTGAGGAAACTAGCTTACACAAATACCAAAATAACACTTGCTCAATTCATGAAATCCTAATTTCTTTAGGATAATGACCGATTTTTCATATTAAGCGTAAAATATGCATTATAATTGAATGGATTGCTTGTTTATAGTTAAGCACAAAGCTACACAAAGGGCTATCTGTGTTCTGCTCACCATGGGTATCAAAACTCGGTTTCTAGCGTTGTAAGTCCGCAGACGTACCGCTGTGCCACTGAGGGGAACATGAATGGAATTTTGACTTATAAGCTAGAACTGGGCGTGGAATTGGGGTTAGGGTGCGTGGATAGTGAATTGAAGGCTTATGGCTAGAGGTCCGTTACCATAAAAATGTGTTCTGTTCTTTGGGGCTGTGTTTGCGCTATAGAACTGACAGTTAAGTCCACATTATTCGGTGAGGTAAGAGTAGCCTAAGTTTGGAAGGATGGAGGAGGGGCACTGTTGACTATTTGCCTTTCTTCTAATCTATAACCCCCCACTTAATCAGTGGTAAGTCTTAAATAAGGCTTATAACGCTAAATCCGGGTTTCGATAGCTAGTTGAACACAGCACAGATATCCCAATTTTTAGCTTTGTGCTTAAGGACAGACAAGCAAACAATTCTAATCAATCAGTTTTAACATTTATGAGCAGATAGCCTTTTGGGTAGTTCGCACGAAAATTCTGAAACTAAACAAAAACAAATCTTTTAAACTTAGATACTACGCGATCATTTTTCACACGAACTCTGTTGACTGAAGTGTTCCTCTGATAGGATCTTGATGAAAATAGGCGTAGCGTTTCTTGTTGAAATTTGCTGCAGCCTTCGTGAACTGTAATTGTGATGACTTTACGCTTATTGAGAGAGAATATACTTGGTATACTTCATCCAAATTATCTTCCTTTCCGAAATTACGACAAAAGTTATTTAGTCAAAAACATTACATTTACTTCATTTCCCTATCAGTTAAATGCATTTCTATTAAACTACGTTTTTCTCTCAGCATTCAAAGGTTTTTATAATCTCAGATTTTTGTGTTTGTTTTTAAACAAATGAAGCACAAAATTAAACCTCAACCATTAAGACACGATTATCTTCATCAGGCAAAATAAAATGTTTACCTACAATAGTTATACATTGGATGACTATATTTGTTGCTTTAAGATGGCGTTTATATAAAAATGCAAGTCAATTTTAGATATTTTCTCTAAACTACGTTTCCCTACTTATATTTCTAATTCTTTAAGCATCTCATAGGCCAATTGAATAGACTTAAAGGAGTTTAGACAATTTCGTTCAGTCAATCATATGTTTGTAGTTGAATACTGGTCATTGCAAATGATTCTATTATAATATACATCGAGGGCGTATATAAATAAGAATGAATAATATTAGGCCTACCTCTGTATAATTTTTGCTGATCTTTGTTAATACTGTCACAGTTTTCTCATTTGTGCCAGATTTTGTTTGACCATCCACTTGAAAAGACTGAGCCTACCAGCAAGATAAAATAAAAACGCATCAATATATATATATAATATGGTGGCAACTAGTGACAATATGTAAAGTTAACACTTATTACTGACGTTATGATAAAGTTTGTTTGTTTGAATTTCGCGCAAAGCTACACGAGGGTTATCCGCGCTAGCCGTCCCTGAGTTAGCAGTGTAAAACTAGAGGGAAGGCAACTAGTCATCACCACCCGCCGCCGACTCTTGGGCTACTCTTTTACCAACGAATAGTGGGATTGACCGTCACATTATAACGCCCCCACGGCTGAAAGGGCGAGCATGTTTGGTGTGACGGGGACCCGCGACCCGCAGATTGCGAGTCGAGCCCCCTAACCACCTGCCCATGCCAGGCCTTTATGATAAAGTGTTTAATATTAGTGGTTATGCATTGTTCTTTCTAATAATGTACATTAATTTTTAATAAAACCGGTAACATAGATTATTTTTATACTTGAATGTGCCTTTGGCAACAAGGTGGTAAGGGTATTTACTAGTTGACTAAAGTATAGAAAGTAATCCTCATTTTTTTTTTTAAAGAGTTATATAATCTGATTAAAAGCAAACATGATTTATAAATCACTATTTACCGGTTTAGTATGGTCAAGGAAAAGATCTTCCTTCACTTCGTGTGTTAAGTTAATGTGGCCTTTTTATTTAATAAGCGAATTATATTTTTTCAGGAATTAGTTTAACAGGTTTATTTTGTGTGTTTAGTATTTTGTTGAAGACAATGCTGCAACATTAATATCATATAATGTTTATGTTTATAACTCATAAACTTTGTTGAACTAATCTTACTATACATGATGCTTAATTTATGATTATGTGCACGTGTATCCATTTTAATTGGTAAACAGAGCCAACTTAAAATGGCATAACAGATGTGTTTGAACTGATTATGAATACTATGATACTTGATCCCCCAGTTATGTTTCATAACTAAATATAACATAATTTTAAAGTATGCTTGATTAGATAAAGTCATCCGCTCGACTATGAAATTCTTGTTGCTCATATATTATGAGAATATTTTTTATATTAATTTCAACGTCCACATATTAACTGAATCTAAAATACACACACACACATATATATATATGTAATACAACTTTTTGAACTTTTTCCGTAAGAATAATTTTTAGGATTTATTTAAAAAAACCGATTCTACTAGACTTCTTTTCTTCAAATTTATGTAATTTTGGAGACATAATATATTTTACTTAATGCGGATTTTACGAGCACTAAGCTTCAATGAGTTTCGATGGATCATGGAAAAGACATTCTCGTTTGCCGAAAATCAATCATTTTATGTCGATTTTTAGCAACGGTGGAATCAGTCAAACGCACTAAAAATGTGATATTGTAATCAGTTAGACTTAATAAAAATACAGAGCTCGCTTTATAGTACACACTTACTGAAATTGCATCTTAAGCAATGAAATAGATATGTTAATGCACAAATTGTGATTAAAACGAAAAATAATATTTTTTATGCCTAGAAATTGTTTTACTTGCTTTTAAAGATATCATTCAATGATATTAAATTATAAAGTAGTTTATGGTGTAATGATTGAAACATTCACCCATTTTACCCTTCCATAACTAGTTTAGAATGTATCTTCAGTAAGATATGCTCAGGTAAATGTTTCTAAATTTTTATGCAAGTGTTCTGCATTCCAGTTAACAAAATGTCGAAAGGTCGTAAACAATGGCTAAAAATTCCTATAACTTTGGCCCTGAATCTTAAGAAATGACAAGTCATTTTAAGGGGTGGCGCGAGTATTTGTACAAACTGATATGAGTTAAATATTTTTCTTTCCTGTTAATGTCATTTTGAATAGTCGGTGATGTATACAGCGTTGTACTCGGCTATCCCACACTTAAATGTTATATCTTAATATGAGCGATAAATCAGAATTATCATTGTTTTCGTCATATGCAGACGTTGCAAATACTCCTCTCATCTACAGCAGCCAGTATAGTCAACCTGTGGACGAGAGGTCGACCAGTCTGGTAAATAGACGCGTTGCACAAATAATTGTGAAAAAAAGTTTATTTTTCACATGTGTTTGTTTATTCGAAATAATTTTACGCAGTGCATTTTCTGAATCTCCATTTTGCGGATACTTTTAAACTTATCTGACGGATATCACTGTACTGGAATACCACTTTGATAACTAGAAAATTTACATTCATTGAAATCGATATACATAGAGGCTTTTTACCCATGTTTTATTTTATTTTTTTGTCAGATATTTTCTTCATGTCATTTTACAAAGTTGTTAACAATTTCTTAAACTAAGCTTTTAGCTATTTATAACAAATACTTCGTCTTTGATTGTCGTCTGTCGAGTTTTATGCAACATTCCACTTGCTTTAGATTCTCGTCCACTCAGGTCTTTTGTATAGCAACTTTCCAATTTCCTTTTATGTTTTTTACTTCACATACACTCCACCCTTAGATGCTGTTTTGGTGATGCTGGAAGTGCTTTTGTACGTACTATCTAGTGTTTTCTTCTTTTCTGCTTCTTCCCGCCAAGCTGTACATGAAGGTCACGATATTTCGGTTTGTAAATACTATGGAAAAACAATGTAAATATTTAATACTTTTGATACAGGCTCTCAAATACGTTAGAGCCTAAACGTTGAAATTGACAGAATATTCGAAATAAGAAGCAAAATGAATGATAATAATGTTCTTAGTTTACTCATCTGAACACTTACAACAAACAACAGACTGTAAAATGAAATTATTTCAATCATACATGAAGTAACGTGATTGGTTCGTTGATTTTTAAGTTCAAGCTGGTTTCCAATTTTATTGTTTTGTATGCATATTAATCTGATTGTTTTATATTTCCATAATAATTATTGTAGTACAAATGGTGTTTTTTATTTTGATAGCTAAGTAATTATTTTATTATTTGTACAAAACTATAATTTCCCACAATATATATATATATATATATATGTGTATCGCAATACTTCAATATTGCGAAATTTAATTCGTTATTGTTTTATAGTGCTCATTTAATCACCTATTAACAATTAATGTAATATATATATATGCATGTATATAGTGTGTGATAAGTTAAATGTTGCGTACAAATTGGAAAGAACATATTAAGTAAACGTAATTAATCGTTTATGTAACAAAAATGACTTAAACACAAGGATAAAACTTTATTTTTACAATAGAAACGGCATTTAACTAGCATAACTAGTCACACTTCTAAAGTTTCTTGACGTGTGCAAAGGTTATCCATTAAGTTATCCCAGCCTATTTTATTTTAATCACTTAATCAAGGATCATTGCATTAAATATACGTGATTATCATAAAGTTTGATAAATTTCAGGTTTTATTCGTTCTTACAGAGGATAGTATGTTAATTGTCACTGAATTTCTGAGTTTTTTGTTTTCGTTAATAAATAATACACCGTACATTTACATTAATTTAAATGTGTATACATAATCTGATTACAGTTGCCGATTAAACTAATATTACTTGAAGCGTTAATTTAATGAGAATGTATACATTAACTCTTAAATATATCAGTAAATAAAGTAGTCTGGAGCTCTGAAAAACAAGTGATAAAAATGAAAGAATATTTATTAATGAGTTTTTAGTAATACTTTATAATATGACATGTGGTAGACGCTTAAAAAATCCATATTGTCACTGATTTATAATTTTTGAGATAAAAGTTCAACAAGAATATAAGTTTTTCCTAAAGGAAATGCCCTCCAGTAGTACAGAGGCATGTCTGTAGACTTACAACGCTAGAAACCGGGTTTCGATACCCGTGGTGGGCAGAACACGGATAGCCCATTGTGTAGCTTTGTGCTTAACTTCAAACAACGACAACAACCTGAAGGGAAAAAATATATATGCTTACTTTTCTAGAACATTTTCTCTGGTATAATTGTTTTGTTATGTTTGACTTCGAACTCAAAAGCACTTTCTTGCTACGTTTCGTTTGATAGATTGATGTGTATTTCCTTCAATATACATGCAACTCCAAATACTGATACTAATCACTAAATAATTCAAAACAACAACCCTCTTACTTATTTATAAAACTCACCTGCTCAAACCAACATTTAAAATTATTAAACACGTTATTTCATGACACATTTAGTTTTGGCGGTGAAGGTATTTTTATTCTTTTCAATTTCACCACAAAACCAAACCAAAAAGAGTAAAGATCAATATCTTCGTGATTACTGTAGAAATATTTCGTGTTTTTGTTTAATATCTGAAATTAAAGTGCTATGTTAATTAATTAATTTAGTTAAGTGCTAAAGTATTGAATCTCAATAAAAACTCCCTCCAGTGGCACGGTGGTATGTCTGCGGACTTACAACGCTAGAATCCGGGTTTCGATACTTGTGGTGGGCAGACCACAGATAGCCCATCGTATTAGTTTTGTGCTTAAATTCAAATAAACAATCTCAATAAAATGCTCCAATTTGTAGCCGCTGAAAAGGAGGACCGAATGCGACCTAGTGGTTTGCGTACCGAGGCTCATGGGTCGTAAATACTATCGTAAATACGCGTTACACAAGTGAGGTGCTACAAGTGAGGTATAAGAGTGACAGTTTGTTTATTTTGAATTTCGCACAAAGCTACATGAGGGCCATCTGCGCTAGCCGTCCCTAATTCAGCAGTGTAAGACTAGAGGGAAGGCAGCTAGTCATCACCACCCACCGCCAACTCTTGGGCTACTCTTTTACCAACGAATAGTGGGATTGACCGTACATTATAACGCCCCAACGACTGAAAGGGCGATCATATTTGGTGGGACGGGGATAAATCCCAGTATTCAGCCAAACAAGAGTAATATAAGAGCTAGTGGATGCTATTGACTAATTGCCTCCACTTTAGTATATTAGTTCGAAATTAGTGACGACCAACTAAATAACCTTCATGTAACTTTACGAGAAAATTCCAAGACAAACAAGCTGCTGGAAATTTATTATTCTTGTCGTTCATAAAATCTGATTAGTGATGCCATAAAGATTTTTAGTAATTAACTTTAAGAATAATGTTGCAAGAAAGAGCGTGCACGGGATGTATAGGTCATCGTTGTTCTTTGGATACGCATTTTAATATCGTGATGTTATTTCGATAAAACCTAATTTTTTACCATTTAACACCTTTTAAGTAACTTGGTAAAAATAAGTTCACTGTAAGACTTTTTTAGATTAGTGTTATAAAAACGCACAGCAATCTATATAAATAATACGCTTGCGTTTGTCTGTCCGGAACTTTTCTCACAAATTTCTCGATCAAACGCTACAAATCTCATATCGTTGCCAAGGAGTCCGGATTGCGTACTGACATTTTCATTCAGAATCACCTTACCTGTTTTATTCTTAGTCAAACTTTTTAATGCAACTAATATGCTACATGATGGCCTACTGTTGTTGTCATCACGTGACGACTAGCTTCGATTACAACTTCAGTTTTTTATTTGCAAAGTATTTCACAAACAACACTTAACCTGCGTGTAACTTACTAAAAAAATGAACATTACATTAAATACATTTGCTATGAGCTTTCTCGACTTATCTTGGTCTAAAACACGCATGCGCATTTCGTTCAAAACCATACTCCTTTTTTTTCTTTTCACTTTGTGAACATGAATTCAGACGTTTCTTCATATTCAGCTAAGTTTTGCCTTAATTACAACTTTTCATTTACTTTAATTTGCAATAATTTAGACTGCTATAAACACGTTTTAGCTACTTTTTTTTATTTATTACGGGTATTATTCTACGTTTTTGTGAGTTTCTTTGTTTCAACTCGTAAAACCTTGTCATACACTGAACGCTCGTAACAGTTTCAAACTCTGTACACTATTATAAATACCATTACTATACTTTATTGTTTACTTTACGTGTAGATTTGTTAAATAAAGTTACGTACGTGTAGTTTTATTAAATAAAGAGCCTCCCAGTGGCACAGCGGTATGCCTGCAGACTCACAACGCTAGAAACCGGGTTTCGATACCCGTGGTGGGCAGAGCACAGATAACCCATTGTGTAGCTTTGTGCATAACTACAAAAAAACAAATAAATAAAATTAAATAAGTTTCGTCTACGTGAGTTTGTTTGTCTGGCCGCATAAATATTTTTTTCAAATAGACCAGGATATATCGATCTCACACATAATGCCCGCAAGAAAGCGTGCGGGTCGCGGCTAATCATTATTATATAATTTACCAAATATCCATCAGATGTTTCGTCAATTCATCATTTTTTTGTTTCGTTTTTTACACAGTGCAATACATATCTTAGGTGGTTCGGTAAAGTTTATTGTTATCATCTTAATCAATTCAATTAAGGCACTGTGTTAAAGAGTTAAGGCGATATAACAGACTATCAAATACTAAGAAGTAATTCAAGTTGTTCCAGCTTCGAACATTATGAAACTTGTTGATATAAAATATTTTGTTTAAACTTGCTAATGTTCACTTGTATATTAATTTCTGTTTAAGTTTATAAAACGTATTCTTAGTATGGCCAGTAAATATATTTCGGCGAACATATTTTTAACCATCGCTCACATACCCACAAATAAGATTTTATTGTATGTTAATTGTGAAAACAGCCACTTGCGTATAAATGAAGTACCCACTGCTTTATTAAGTTTTCATTGATCGACCTACGCGGTCTTAAACATCGCTATTGTCTTGAAAGTCGATATTTTGTTGGCTCCTTCCTCTATCCTTTATGTTTAGAAGTGTAAAAAAACGTGTAGAAGCATATGTTCGTCTCCGCTCACTCAATTAAGGTCTTTGTGTCGAGTGAGAAGGAGACACAGTGATGTCTTCCTCACTTGTTTTACTGATTCGTACTTTTTTAAATATATCTCTTGGTAATAACTTAAAATTTAACTTTTCTGCTGCTGTACGTGTTGACTAAAACAATATCCGTTTCTATTTAGTGAAGAGATTATTTACTAGAACAATTCGTTAGCTAAAATGGTCTATTGAGAAATATACAGTATACAGATTTCTGCATTTTTACACGTATTTCATGCTTCTCTCGAATTTGTAATGTAATTTCAGCACAAATTCTGACGAACTGAAACATAGCTCTGTTTTTTGTTTCGTTTTTTACACAGTGCAATACATATCTTGGGTGGTTCGGTAAAGTTTATTGTTATCATCTTAATCAATTCAATTAAGGCACTGTGTTAAAGATTTAAGGCGATATAACAGACTATCAAATACTAAGAAGTAATTCAAGTTGTTCCAGCTTCGAACATTATGAAAACTTGTTGATATAAAATATTTTGTTTAAACTTGCTAATATTCACTTGTATATTAATTTCTGTTTAAGTTTTTAAAACGTATTCTTAGTATGGCCAGTAAATATATTTCGGCGAACATATTTTCAACCATCTCTCACATACCTGATACATGCAGAAATTACTCTCGCATTTGTAATGTAATTTCAGCACAAATTCTGACGAACTGAAACATGAATTTTTGTGCTGTTGCTATTTCTTCAGGTATATAGCGTTCAAATTTCAGTAGTATTTAGCTGTTGTCTAAGCCATTGATTTTGTCCCAGTTGAAAACATTTCGCATCTCATAGTTCACTGGGCAAGAAGCTTTAGTACAGAATTAAAATAACGCAACATCGGTAGTAAAGAGTACGACACTTAAGCTGGTGAAACACGAAAGCCCTCTAATAAATGTGATGAAACATAATATCTGTTTCATTGTTTTTAATACAATATCTTTAGTTTTCTCGTAAGATTTCCAATCTTAAGGTGTGTAAAAATATTTTCAATATGTTAAAAGTTACTTTTAGGGAGGCTTTTTTTTCTCAATACCAAAACTCATTAGTTTGTCTGAATCTGTGGCAGCTAGAATATTTTCTGACATTCTAAGTTCTGAATTGCTATAGCAGAAACTCATAGTTAAGCTATATCAAGGGAAAGCTCAAAATCGAAATAGAATAACTATGAGAATGTTTTTAAAACGTCTGGACCCAGCTGTTATATTTTATTACATTTCTAAGGCCTAAGGAGCTTACATGCAGAAATATTCATTGTTACGTATTAGAATTTCAAATGGTCTGAAACTGAGTTAACGGATAAAATTAAATTTCATAGCTAAATTGTACTTTGGATTTAGTATTTAAATATATGCCGATATATCTCCAATTTATGATATATGCCAACAAGATTGATACACTACAGTTTTCTTTTTTTAACACAAACACGTTTTAAAATAAACACAACAATACAATTTACAATAACAGTTATTACAAATAGTTATTACAAACAATGATTTATAACCAAAAGTTTCACAAACGTACAAGCAATATAAAGTCTTCCTTTTAGTCTAGAATCTAGATATCTAATCGAGGGTTCATGATGAGCGAGTTAATTACGAGTTGATGTAGGTACGATACGCTTAACGGGAAGCTAGCTAGCTTTGTCCTTCGTTATTTATCAGCCGCACACGCAGAGTTTTCCACGATGAATCCACTGAAGTTAAACGATTTGTAATGCTCGAATTTTGTAAAGGTTCCTGATCAAATATCTGAAGTTTTCCGATTGGTAAGCGTTATAACAATCACAGTTATAACTTCCAAAGTTTATAGCACACTGAATATACCAAACTAATAATAGATATTCTCTTTTTCGTCGCGGCGCGTTGGTTATATTAATAGGCGTTTGGAGGCGTTCTAGAAATTTCAGTTTTACGTAACAATACAAATTTAAGCGTTTATGTACACACATATATTGTTGATTCTTACTCTCGAGAATCTTCTACAACTTTGGAGAATAGACGGAAGTTTCACAATACCTATTTAACACGATAAGCTATGCATGTTTTTAAATATAAACTTAATCTAAACAACGTCGATAATAAAGTAAA
>NW_013665612.1:1841027-1842955 GCF_000517525.1 Limulus polyphemus
TTGGAGAATAGACGGAAGTTTCACAATACCTATTTAACTGTATAGGCTATGCATGTTTCTAAATATAAATTTAATCTAAACAAACTTTGATATTAACATAAATATATAATAACAAATTCGTTACATCACTGACTGAAAACAAGGTTTATTGGCCTAAGATATCACAGGATATATGATTGTATTGCACAAATGTCATAAGTATATTCATATTCTTTTGAAATACACTAGACAAAAGTCACGAAGTCACGTAAAATATTCTATTATGTTTCATAAAGTACGAATTATGAATGGCTGAAAGAACAACAAACCCTATGGAAATGCAAGCTCCATAGAAAAAAATATAAGCTAATGATGGCTAAAAATTGATGATGTATGTTGACAAACTCCAAAAATATTACCTTTTTGACAGTTTCTGTTACAGCAATAATAACTGCTGGTGATTGAAGTTAGGATTTTCTTTCAAAATAAACAGATGATTCTTTGTTCTCGAACCTTATAAGTGTTTTAAACTAACAATGATTTTGGGAATGATTCAATGGAGAGATCAAAATCACAGACCGTGCATCAGAATTTTTTAACAAACACCTTATGTGGTTTGGTGTACTTCTTATTTTATAATCAGCCAAGTAACGAATCGAAGAACTTAAGTAATTGCGCTAAAAGCAGAAATAAAGAAAATGATATACATTACGCCTTAGGAAATGTTGCCTTTTTAACTTGATGGCAATTGAAATTTTGAGTTGAAAAACTTTTTTATTCTTCATGACGCCCACTAAATGATCCTTAATACGCTTACTTATATTTAGGTTCGCCACTCTTTTGTACTTGAGTACGTCTACAGTGGGTATTCGAAAAAAAAAGGGGTAATAGGGTTCAGGATATTACTCGTTTTGTAGTTCTTTTTGAAGATACATTTTTTTTTTTCACGGCAAACGTCTAATTATGCCATTGCATGTTTAAAGTTACTAGTGTTATACGTTGCTTAATTAAAAAATGCTATGTCACGGGAGAAGAATATCGGAATTAACCTAAATTAAGAGTGCACCAATCTAAAAAAATAATTCATTAAACACGTGAAGATGTCTATCAGTTCAACTTTGTATGCGTACAAAATATTTTAGAGGTTGTGAAAAAAAATCGATTTTAGTTTCATAATTTTGTCTGTTAATGAAAATCTGTAGGTCTAGCTTCAATGGAGAAAATCTCAGTTTTAATCTATCTAGTTTGCATATTCATTAACACCGGCAGGGCTAACTTCATTTTTGTTTCTTTTTTTTTGTCAGATCAGCTTTACAGTTCTTTTCGAGATATAGTACGTTTTGAGCAGACATATAGTATCTTTTTTCATCATTTTCTAACTTACATTGAAATAATCTTCCATATTGTAAAACTGCTTATTTTTAAGTCCTCCGGTGGAGCAACGATCAATTGATGGACTTAAACTCTAAAATCCGGGGTGTGATTCTCCGCGGTGGATAGAGTGCATATAGACCATTATGTGTAACTTTGTGTTAAAACAACAGCAACCTATTCTTATTGTTTATTTTTTTTGTAATTTTAAGGCTAGATCCTTGCGATAAACAAAAAACCCATTATGCAGCTTTGCGTTATAACATATAAACACAAATAATATATTTTGTCATGTAATGAAACTATATATTTCTATGAATATATATACACCCTGTGGCTTAGCGGTTAGCTTGAAGGCTTATAACACTAAAATGTAGGTTCGATCCCTGCAGTGGTTACACTATATATAGCTTATTGCGTAGCTTCATGCTTATCAACAAATGAACAAACAAACAAACTATGAACATATATCTGAATCTCGATAGCGTTATGAAATTATAAAATTACATATACAGGGGTTGGACAAAATAATGGAAACACCTTGGGAAAATCAACAAAATATATTTTAATATGGTGCA
>NW_013665612.1:1843884-1854128 GCF_000517525.1 Limulus polyphemus
GGCTAGCGCAGATAGCCCTCGTGTAGCTTTGCGCGAAATTCCAAAAACAAACAAAAACAAACAACCTTTAAGAAAATAGAATATATTTGTCGCATTGACGTAAATTTTGCTTTTCCAAGAAGTTTTGTTTCTTTTCTGCTTGAAATCTTATCTTGCAATAATACCTTTCTTCAAGAAATACAAACAAGTTGATCTCGTTTATACGTAATATCAGAGAAAAACGCAGAGCGCTAATAATATATGAAGTTTAAAGTTTGCCATGTTATAAAAATATGGTGAAAATACGACATTTTCGTTTAGAAAGCGTTCACAGAATGTATTTTGCAGCTGTTAGAAGTATAGAAAACTGATTTATTTGAAATTTTATCAATGTACATAACTGACTCTCCCAAAAATGCAATATAATTTAAAACTGTTATACTAATCTCCGTTAAATTTGTAAAGATAAAGAAACACCTTTTAATTAAGTAGGTATATACCATATAATTGTGTATAATAACATATATCTTCGAAATATTCTACGTTAGAGTATGTTCAACAAGCGTTATTTTTTTTTTGTGTGTGTGAGAAAAAAGTTGATTCGAAAATACATATATTATTTGAGGTACTGCTCTCAGTTGTTTTGCATTAACTTTGAAATTAGCATAAATTTTTTCTATCTTGGGAGAAAAAAAATTCCAATAGCGTTTGAAGGATTGGAAATAGCAAGTAGCGAACACGACATAGTAGATAATTAGTGTTTTATGTAGAACGTTGGCAGGAGTTCAATCGATAAGACGTATACATACATGATTGTTGAGAAAAAAATGGACAGATAGTCTATTTTAGACGATTATGATGTCATGAATACCGAAATCTTATATGTACAAATACGGAAAAAATAATTATATATATATATATATATTGATACATTATTTATTTCTATTTTCATATCTTATCATTTTCGCACTTGAAATAACGAATCCACTTTATCCTATAGCTACCTAAGCAGTGCAGTTTAATTTTAGAAGTAGGTTGAAACGGGATGAATAGGGACACTATTCTGTCTCTTATAATGTGTCAAACAAGTAAAACTATATTTATTTCTTTGTTAAGTTTTTAAACATATATCGTAAAACGCGATGAATAGGGACACTATTCTGTTTCTTATGAAAGAAATAAATATAGTTTTACTTGTTTGACACATTGTTTTACGATATATGTTTAACAACTTAACCGCGATGAATAGGGACACTATTCTGTTTCTTATAATGTGTCAAACAAGTAAAACTATATTTATTTCTTTGTTAAGTTGTTAAATATATATCGTAAAACGGGATGAATAGGGACACTATTCTGTTTCTTATAATGTGTCTCTTCGATATATTAAATAGTGATATAAACCTAAAATACTTTTGGGTTCAAGTGTTTGTTTGTTTTTTAAACATCAATGTCCCTATTCTCCTCAATGTTGGGTTGAATAGGAATAAATGGTTTATCTTTATAGTGTCTCAAGTCAGCATGTGTATAAGGTAAATAGGGACACTTTAATGCAGAATCTGACAGTAAATATAACTCACACTACTCTCCTCAAGGTTGTCAAAATAGCCACCAACTCTTTCTCTTGAGACAACAGCTCTCAATCGTTTCATGTTCTAGCACATTCGTTGGGTAAGATTATCTTTATGCTGTGTCAGAAATGAGTGTGCCCCTTCAAACCCAGGAAAGTTTTGCTTGAATTTTTTTATTTCCATGCCATATCTGTCCAAATATACCTTGACAATGATCTTCAGATCAAAAGTGTCTAAAGAATATTCCCAGTTGGCACGGTTACTATTTTCTTCACAAGTTGCTGCTCTACAAGATCCCCCAAAACTGTCTGTCAAAAGTGTCTAAATAATATCACCAGTTGGTACATGTTACTACCTTCTTCACAAGTTACTGTTCTACAAGATCTTCCAGATCTGTCTGTCCACCTTGGCGTCGTTTCTCAGGTGTATTGATATGCCAGTTGAGGATAGTTCTGGGAATCACAACTTTTTTCTGAGCACTTCTTTAGTACATTCCGTCATTTATCGCCCTCTTTGCCTTGTTTAGATCCTCATATGTATGATTTTGTATTGCTTGTGGCCATAGGCTGGCTTGTACTGATGCAGCATACTGTCCCTATTCACTCAGGTTCAGTAGCTCAGTATTCATGAAATAAAGCAAAACAATATCAAAATTTAAGTAATTATCAAAAGCCAATTATCCAGCACTGGTGACATATACAATAATTTGAGAGACCTGCTTGTGCAGTTCAATACTCCTCCTATCAGTAGTTATGCTAGTGGAAACAAAGTTTTGACCACATCAAATTTTTCACACATTTATAGGTAATACCAATTTTGGTTGTCATGGCAACCAAAACCAGTATTTCATAAACATACATAATTTAATATTGAAATAAATATATGAGGAATGAAGAAAAAATATGAGCAGTTATTGGCATACACTTTTGGTGTAAAAAAATTGATACAAAAGGTGTAAAAAAGTGGATACAAAACACTATTTTAGAGCTTGTTCCTATTCACCCCATTTTACCGTTTGCTACCCTAAGTTTTATATTACAAATTTCAGAGACATACAGTTTTCATTTATATGACTTACATAAACCACAGATAAAAGAACATTTGAAATTTATCATCTTGCAAAATTGAAGATATGACAAAATCGAAAAGTAAAGTGTTAGATCAACTATGAACACTGCAAACGTTGGTTGTTAATTGCTTTCTCTCTCTCCATTATTTTTAAAGTGCTTGTTCGTCAGTTATATTTAGGAAACACAACAGATCTATGACGTTACTTACATCAATTCTGTAACTAAGCTCGTTTCTGTAGGTTTCTGTATGAAAACAAAAATGTGCTTTAAAGTAAAAAACAAAATCCACATTCCCAAAGTAAAAGAAAGAAAAAATAAACAAACGCTTATATTTTTTATCTAAAAAGCTTAACGCAATGAATTAAATAGTAACTCTTGCGTTACATTTATTGAATGCAGACTGGAATCATTGTTTTGTATACCAATTAAGGCAAAATCCGATTGCACTTCATTTCATTTAGCCTTGTATCATCAATTTTAGGTTAAGCCAATGCTTTATCATCAATGTAGCAGCAGTATATAATATCACATTAAATTCCTCTCACCATTTCATCCAAACCTTTGCACGATCTGTGTGAAACCTGACGCAATGTCCACGCTCCAAAAAGACGTTCATCCCTAGTAAATTACTGAATAGCGTGATTAGCAACACAACCTGTTTGGAAAACTCTAGTACGTGGAAATGGCGCTGAACTAAATGATGTAAGGTCACGAGCTAGATAGGATATAAACATTTTTTGACTAATCATTTTTTTTTACTGTTTTATGGTTCGTCTGTTTATCTATATTACAATATTCACTTTTAATCTCCCAATTTTTCATAATTTTGGTGAAATATTACAATATTCGTTTTTAATCTCACAATTTTCCATAATTTTGATGACATATTCTCTATTTTTCATATTTTATTGTTTATTTTAATATATTTATTATGATAATATGTTTTTTAAAAAAAATTTAAAAGTATGATAACCTTTAATGTTCTATACTTAAGAAATTTCAGGGAATTTTCTAACTAGAAAAAAAAAATCGTGAATACGAAATAGGGCTACTTATAAATCAGTAAGTAACTTTTCGTCTTCACCATACAGTTATTTATCAAATAACTGATGTATATTTATGAAGTTTTAATAAAAAAAAACAGCTTGGCGATTTTTCTAAACCTTATTTTACATCACTAAAAGAACAAATAAATCGGCTAGTTTTAAAGTTTTTCCTATCATATAATTTGTTTTAGATCTGCTTTGTTGTTTCCTAATTTGTTTTTGTTTTTATAGTTGTTACAAATACAAAAATAGATTGTATTTTCCTGTTTGATAGGTAGCGCAGTAAAGATCCATTGCATCAATTTTTAATGTTTTTAAATATTTATGGAATTATGACCTTATATTTAATGCCCCCCCCCAGTGGCACAACGGTATGTTTGCGGACGTACAACGCTAGAAATCGGGTTTTGATACCTGTAGTGGACAGAGCACAGATAGCCCATTGTGTAGCTTTGTGCTTAACTTCAAACAAACAAACAAACAAATTATATTTAAGATTTTTTATTATTGTTCTAAACCATTATTTATCTGATAAAAATGTTCAATAATGATATTGTAGAACAAATCTTAATTTACTTTAGTTGAAAATCTTTTGGTCAATTTTCTATGAGTACATGTTATACAGCTGTTTCGCCTTGAAAGCGATTTTACTTGAACAACGTGTGATGCAAGTATTTTTTTTGTAAAAAAATGCGGACTTCATAACTCATTTAAAAATCTGTTTGATAAAGTCTCGAAATGAATATTAAATGCATCATGGTAATCTGGAATTTGATTAGACGTAGATGATACAGAAATTCTATGAAACATTTTTATTATATTGGAAGAACGATTGTAAACTATTTTTATGAATAGTCAAGTAACGTAGTAATAATGGAGGAAACTATCGATTATCATTTAGTGTTTAAAAATTAGTATTTTGCAAAGTTTTGACCACTTCCATATCACCATATGTGCATATCAATGGGTTTAAAAAAATTAACTTAAAGGTATCGTAAGTGAAGATTTCGACCCTTCACGTGGTAACAACTGGAGATCTATAAAAACCAGATGGTAAAATCTAGCCAATTGTATCGAATAGTATTCCTAGTATGAAATCTAAGTAACGTTACGACTTTTTGTTTATCACTTACTAAATATGTTTTACATAAAACCTAAGCCACAAAGATCGATTTCATTAAGAACGAAACAGCAGAAATCTCATTGAGAAACCAGTCACAAGTTTGATATTTATAAATTGACACCGTAATAAAATTTTCAAGGAGCTTTCTGTTTCAGTTGAAATTTCTTATATAAAGCCCTAAGATAGTAAGCTAGAACTAAGTTAGCAAATTAGATATACAACTTTTTAAAAGCTAAAAGCCAGAGGAAGAAAATAAAATTATATTATTCTCTTTTTTTGCCCCTTTGGTTTTGGTCGTTTGTGTTATCTACCACATGAAAACTTAGTATTAGGTACAGAGAAGAGCATAGGACTAAAAAATAATGAAAACGGACCAAAGGAAAAGAAATATTGCAATTCACTAGTAGTTTTCTTTTACTGTGAGCATGCTTCCCAAATTCTTAATGAAATCAAGTACTTAGGAAAATAAATCACCTGATTTATTCTTGAAGTCCTTAATTGTCTGGATGTTTTATGAGTAAGAATAGGCTGTACATGTTTTTTTTCCTCTTAGCAATTACTAAAGTCTCGCATAGGTTTAATGTTTATTTTATGGTTAAACAACCTGATACTCGTGATGGATTTAGAACAGATTTTCCTAAGAAGCCAAGCTTTGAGCACTGACTTTGTTATGCATTATTCTTTACTTCCAGTCAGAAGTTCTTAGAATTACTAATTTAATATCTCTCATTCCGTTGTCACTGTGGTTTCTTGATCTGCTCCAGGAACAAGGAGATTAGCTTGCTGGTTCGCCACTTTTTTGAATGATGAGTAAAGTTAATTAAAGTGAAAATTAATAATAATAATAAATAATCGGCGTTAAAATAAATATATAATATGTTATTAATCTTTACTATAATTCTGATTTGTAAATACATTTCACCAACTTAATCTAGTTCACACTATAATAGTTGTTGTTCATGCAGTTTGAAAATATAAACACCATTTCAACTACTACTGTTTCTGTCGTATCCCAGCTTGAGTCCTGGTATTGTGTGAAAGAACTCAGCGGCACTGAATATAGCAGATTTAGTGTGGTTAACCTATTGTTATACATTATGTTTTACTTTCAATCATAAGTTCTTAGAATTTTATGAGCACAAAGCTTATCTCAATTAAAGTTGGAAGTAATATGGTGAGGACTAGTTTACTAAAACGACAAAAATCTGATTAAGAAACTGTAAACGTAACGTATGTATTATGTTCGTTTTTCATGCTGTTTACAGTCTTTTCCAATATATTTAAGTTATGTTAATGCATACCAATTTTTGACTTAAATGTTATTTCGCACATTTCAAACGATTCTTTTACACGCCATCTGATAATTTTGACATATCTTAACACTGGGTAGATTTTCCCAGAAGAATCTAATGAGGTTCATTCTGTTTGTTCCTGTGTACAATGCTCGAACCTAGAATTTTAGAATTATAACCTTTCAAGCTTTACTCTGAGCTATTGGGGAACATGGGGAACTTAATTTGAATATAAAAAAGAATAATGAAATGTTGAGCTACAGGCCACATTTGATATTGTGTTTTGATAGTTATATTTTGATAACATGCACGCATTTAAAACAGGAAAAGGTTATTTATAGATGTATATTCTATAAAATTCAGCAAAGTTTAGACTACATATTCGTTTTTTTTTTGTAAACTAAATATCTCAAAATTCAGGTTTTTGATCCAGCAAGTGTTATTCTTCCTTTTTCCTTACGAAAATACTACGAGTCTTAAACAAGTGCTTTTCAATAAACCCTTTATATAGCTAAACATATGTTTTAAACTGTTTTGTCTATAAGATAATGCCTTTATTGACATCGTTTCAACAGGGAGGGAGCTCAAAGCAATTTCATTATAGTAATGATAATAATACATCATAATACTTGAAAACTCTGAACATTATTGTGATTGCTTCATCGTTTTCATATTAGTCGTGAAGAAATTTCAGTCGGTTTTTGTGACATTAAAAGCATATTTTATAGTCTTGACTTTAGATTCTGACGCCAACCAACTCTCACATTACCCACTACCGCAACCTCTTAAAGATTGTATGGCATTCCTTTTTCATCTAGTAGCATATTTCTAAATGTATTTATCCAAATCATGTCGCCCCCCAGTGGCACAGCGGTATGTTTGCGGACTTACGACGCTAGAAACCGGGTTTCGATACCCGTGGTGGGCAGAGCACAGATAGCCCATTGTGTAGCTTTGTGCTTAACTTCAACAAACTAAAAAAAAAAGCGTGTTTTTTCTTATTTTCTAGTTTTATGAATAATACCAAAATGTATGTTTTTATTGTCCATCGACGATACTATTCTCACTAAAAAATTACAAAGTAGTTTATTCTTTACTAAGTTTCAATATTTCATGTAGTAGTTTTAGAAATTATAACCGTGAAATGTACACCTAGTCACTTTACTTACACCGCTACGTAATTGGATCATTGGTTAAATGACTAGGAATTCAAATTGGTAATGCAGAATCATGTTGCTTTTTGTTTTCTCTCTAACAAACCAAATATTTTAAATCCTCTTCGGATATTGGTCTAGTGTTAAGTTTTAACAGGGGATAACTAATTTGATCTTAATGATAGGATATGGTGAACAGACACAATAGTATTTTACACCATAAGTTATTCCAAAGTTATTATTATAGAACCGACCTTAATAGAAAGTTAATTAGACAATGATCGACCGACGTAATCCGTTATTATCTTTTTAATGACCAAGTCAATATTTAAGGTTTTTACACACATCATCATCTTCTAAATAAAAAGGTTTATAGTTTTAATTAAGTACATACAAATAATAAAAAGTATTTAGTCTTCCTAACCTTCTGGCCACTATATGTTTTTTGCCCCTTAGTCTTCTTTTGTTTGCTTTTGGAAATTATATGAAAACATTTAGAGACTGAAAAAATTAATGGTCTGCTCATAAGTTCAAAATCTTCCCACTATATATATATATATGTGTGTGTGTGTGTTTATTTAAGAAACACCTTTATTCTAATGTTACTAAAATACTGTCGATGTTTAAAGATAAACAAAAGGCGAAAAGGTTAAGTACGTTATATTAAAACTATTCTGAATATGCCGCCTCCCAGTGACACAGCTGTATGTCTGCGGACTTACAACGCTAGAATCCGGGTTTCGATACCCGTGGTGGGCAGAGCACAGATAGCCCATTGTGTAGCTTTGTGCTTAATTAAAAAAAACTGAATATGCTAATCAGCACGGTACACCGATATAAAGTCGCGGTGGGATGGAATGTATCAGAATTTCATTTAGTCGTTGTTTGGTTTTACATAAGTAGTATGATGCCACCGATAATTGATCGCTTTTGTAACATCCATTCCCTACACAAAATATTGTATCGTTTACTATTTCTTTAAAACAGTTAACGTTTATTACTACGCACCAAAAAATCTTACAAAGGTACCAGCTGTCTGAGGTTTTGTTAAATGTCGTATTTTTTATCATTGATATTACTCACTGAAAAATACAACAATTTTGAACTAGCAATCCAATCTTCATTAAATGTACAAGTATAGAGGCTATAAAGCTTTAACACTAATTAAATATCCGTTATGGTAACCTATTTTGTAGCCTTTGAAGTTTAATTTTGGTAAATATTAGCTACAAAAATACACTTTATAGTTGATGCAATCTCTCTCTCTCTCTCTCTACATATATATATATTCATACAGTAAAATAATTAATTATGGAAAAACAAAAGCGACACACAAACAGGAGTCGTAAGCAACGAGTAATAGATACGAAATGTAGAATTTATTAATGGTACAAAAAGTTATAAGAAGAAGTACCAAAAGAAGTGAATATGTTATACATTGCACTAGTATTTTAAATATGAACCCTTTGCTTTATACACAGTATTGCACTCTCTTTTCATGCCGTTCTACAGTGTATTAAAGTAAGATTGCGGATTATTCTGACACTCACTATTCCACACATTTCTGCCAGGTTGTTTGGCTACCCTTTGACGTTTTTAAATCTACATAGTCTCAAAAACGACCATATTGAGATTGTGCGGCTAAATATTAACTGCGAGTGTTCCAACTGTTCGTTTGGGATCATTGTCTTGCTGGAAGATTAATTCATGTTTGATGAGCCGTGTTTCTGAAGCAATGGCATGATGGATCATAATCTAAATATATTTGCCAGCAGTCAGGGTACCACCATTTTCGTGTAGATCACCAACACCATTGGCTGAGATGCAGCCCCATACTAGTACTGATCTTCCACAATGCTTCACGATAGATGTCATACATTGACTATGATACCGTTCTCCTCTTTACCTTCGAATAAACTGTCGTTGATCGTTGTCAAGCAATTCCAGCATTGTTCATTCCACTGCCGATTATTCAGTCCGATGTTCATTTCAAACATGTCGCTTTGGTAACCCCTCTTAACAGCGGTTTTCGAGCAGCAAGACATCCATTGAGACCATTTCGTACCAATGCATAACTTAATGTTCTTAAAGCAATGTTCACACCTATATTTACAGTAAGTTCGCTGACAAGTCTGTACACATGTCCACCGTCTATTCGCAAAGAACATACCCTAAGACACTCAAAATCACTTTGGGGAGATTTTGATTTTGCTACTTCGACTACTTCTATTATTAACAAGGCCATTTTCATGCACCTTCTTCTTTTTACTTGTCACTGCTATTTTCTTTTGTTAAGAGTAACTACCTCCTCACAATTAAATGTGGGTTATTGTGAGCTATAGTGCTTATAGCTGCCTGAAATTCTGTTGTTTTAATCGTATTCTTCTAGAGGGAGCTGCGATATACGACCACTTCCACATGCATCCAGTTCTTTATTTCTCTTCTTCTATAATACATTCTACCATTTCCGCTTTTTAATACAAAAATTCATAAAAAGGAAGAGAACTCCCTTTTCTTTACGCTACATTTACTTGAGATTATAAATTTAATCTTGTTATCTCATTACTTGAAAACTGAAAATTAATAGCACCGGGTAATTAAGTTGTTGAATGTTTTAATTCATATTTTTAATTATAAGTTGATATATATGTAACTGCTTGGACTTCTATAAGCTTTATACTGATGTGTCACACTCTGACTATGATTGGTTGGATGAATATATATGTGTGTGTGTGTGTGTGTTTATATGTTTGTATATATAAATATTGTGACGGATTTATTATTATTATATATTTATTTTAATATTGATGTTTGTTTAAATTAAATTTATTTTTAGAAATGTACATAACTTATACTGTTAAACTGTCAGTATTGTTACGTAAGATTGAAATTTCAAGAAACTCTCCACACGCCTATAAATATAACCGACGCGCCAAAAAAAAAAGAGTATCTATTATTGGTTTGCTATAGTTGGGATACTATAAACCTCGGAAGCTGTAATTGTGATTG
>NW_013665612.1:1855128-1862016 GCF_000517525.1 Limulus polyphemus
TATATATATATATATATATATATATGAGGAGAGAGTTTGTTTGTTATGAATTTCGCGCAAAGCTACACGAGCGCTATCTGCGCTAGCCGTCCCTAATTGAGCAGTGTAAGACTAGAGGGAAGTCAGCTAGTCATCATCACCCACCGCCAACTCTTGGGCTGCTCTTTTACCAACGAATAGTGGTATTGACCGTCACATTATAACTGCCCCACGGCTGAAAGGGCGGGCATGTTTGGTGTGACGGGGATTCGAACCCGCGACCCTCAGATTGCAAGTCGAGCGCCCTAACCACCTGGCCGGGCCTATGAAGAGAGAGAACGAGAGGGAGCATTTTTCAATAAGTATTTCTGGTCACCAATAAAAATTCAATATTTTTCTAACTATTTATATTGTTTATCATTAATTCCACACGTCTTGATGTGTTGAATCTCATGTGTGGTTCAATGTAATTAAAACAAGTACATTGACTTCAAGCATCCAACTTATTTATCGTTCTTGAAAACTATTTAACACTAAAATACTTTTTCTGTAACAATTTAGGTTATTTTAATTCTACATATCTCTACATACTGCCCATGAAATTATCACTAAACGCATCTTGCATGTGTATAGTTAACCCAAGTATTATTTGTGTACAGGTGTAGTTATCATATGAAAGTTCCTTGTTTATTACTTAAAGAGTTATTACTTAAAGTTCTACACTTGTAAAATAAGTGTTAACTGAGATGTTCGACTTGTTAATAAAAATGGACTGGGTCAGAAGAGTAATCAGTTAGTGCGTTACTTATTCATAGAAGCTAATTTAAGGGTTCTACTTCTAGTTATTAGATGAAATGATTTATTTTTATAAAGTTAACAATTAAAGTGTCTTGTTTTAGTCGTGTGAAGATTTTCTGCTTTTTTATAGTTACTAAATGACTTCTCCCAGTTGCACAAATATCTTAAAGGGAGCCCTACTTCAAGAAGAAAGTTTGCACGTTATTTCTTATATTGTTGCCCAGCATTACTTAGTTTCTGTTCTAACGCTTTTGCTGTTTCATATGGTAATATTTATTGCGCTATGGATATTCTCAAGTATTTGTTTGTATATTTCTATATTGCATCAGTTTTAGTGACACTTATTAAAA
The DNA here is from genome assembly GCF_000517525.1 of Limulus polyphemus. Lineage (NCBI taxonomy): Eukaryota > Metazoa > Arthropoda > Merostomata > Xiphosura > Limulidae > Limulus > Limulus polyphemus. The sequence continues at coordinate 1,856,256 of NW_013665612.1, forward strand.
CATAAACGTGCATTTGTTAAAGCGATATAAAATCCTTGATGGGATATGTTTGATTGTTTTAACATAAAATTAAACAATACCATAACATGTAAATAACCTGAAGGCTACTAACTGAATTAAGGTGTCTTTGTTGATGTTTCATTTCGAAATCAATAGATTTTGTAATACATAGTTCTTATATCTTTTGAATACGTTAATGTCAATGGTAAGTTCACGGACTTGCAACGTTAAAATCCTGCGTTCGATTCGATTTGATGAACAGAGCATAAGGGCATGCAAATTATCAGAGCTTTGATACAGGATATAGAATCTGAAAGAACCATCTATGACACTGTTAAGTAATGAATTCATACACACACTTCATTGTAGTTCTTGGACAAATCCAAAGAAAGTATCTCTTTCTTTCTTTTCGGATATTTGCCTAAAGCTATTCAATGGCTATACACGCTAACCATCCCTAGTTTTGAACTGACAGACTAGAAAGAAATTAGCTAGTCAAAGCACCCACTGCCAGCTCTTGGGTTACTGTTGTCTGAAAGAATAGTGAGACTTGACCGTCCCCTTTTCATCACCTTCTGCTCCAAAGTTTGGAGCGCGATTTATTATTATTATTATAGACGAACGTTAATTTTCTTGCCACACTCGGTCGATACCTTCTTATTGTATTGTTTCACTTCGACCATATTAACATTTTCAAAACTGGTTAATTGTAAAAAAAAAAGAAACGATTTTTAAAGCTTAACTTCATAAACTTGTATCCTACTTTCAACTAGTACTGTCTGGCTTCACTGCGCCTAAGACTTTTAGCTCCAACTCCGCACCTTACAAACAACACATCTTTGTGTAGTATTATGGTGATAATAAATCGTATTTTTATTGTCGAGTTTACAGTAACGGTGTATTGTTAAACGTGATTACCTTCCTTTCTTTATCTTTTGTTCCCCAGTGGCACAGCGGCATGTCTGCGGACTAACAACGCTAGAAACCGGGTTTCGATACCCGTGGTGGGCAGAGCACAGATAGCCCATTGTGTAGCTTTGTGTATAACTACAAACAAACAAACTATCTGTTTGTAAGAAATGATAATTCGCTTTTAAAATCTGTGCCTTCTTAGTCGCCCCCCTTCCAATAAAAAAGGAGATTCTGAATACTCAAGAATTCTTCCTACTCCTACAAAGTTTACTTTTGTATTTATTAAACATTGTTATAATATTTGTAGAAATTTAAAATATTCTTGGCGTTTTCGTGTTATTTTTCTTATTTTAAAATCTAAAGTATTGAATGGAAGACAAGATTTGGCTAGCACCCTTTTATTTTATCTTCAAATATGATAGTGGTTAGGCTCGCTGCCTCAACCATCCGGCAGCAGGAAAATCGTCGATTACCATCAATCAACCATTGCTTGACACAAGCTCATCCTCCTCCTTGCAGTTGTGTTCTGCAGGACTCCATCCTGCACACCTTGCTGAGCTAGAGTCATTGTTTTAATGATAGCGTTAGGCAGCTGAAGCTTTGAATATCAATTCTCTTCCTCTGTTTTTTGGATAGTAGCTTTCTCTACTGGTGAGCCCTGCACTTTTGTTTCAAATTTTCGTAACAAAGTTTGTCCGAATTTAACATTATATCAGTTAGAAAATTTTGAATTGACAGCAATATTAAATATTTTTGTTACTTATAGTGCAATATCATTGAAGTAAAGACCATAAGGTGTCATAAACAATGTTTAATGTCTTATAATTTAGGTTGAAAGTTACCTTTGATACAACCTTAGCCTTCTGTGCTAAGAAATCTAATAACATGCGTGAAAGTGACGTATACCTAACATCTATATTTTAGGTATTGTTTTGTATGTTTTTGTAGTGTAAGTCTATAAATGGCCTTTTGTTTTGTTTTTTAAAACTAGTGTACTTTAATAGTAATTCTTATGCACACACATGTCTTTAGTTTGAATTCGGTTTAAGAGCTTCTGCTCTAGAAACTTTCGTTTTATTTGGTTCACATCGATCAGCCTTAGCCTTAATCTCAACACTCGGCAATTATTGAACGTGTATGGTTCATAAAAAAATGACGTTCTGCGATTTATTTCGTCGATAATAGTTTGGAGTGTCAGGTATGTTATCTTGTAATATTTATGTGCTGTATTTTAATTCTCCGTAAATGTACTTTCTATACTGAAAGCACAACACTTTTCACGACATGAAATTAATGACTTCAAACCATGCCAGTTTTAAAATGTCAGCATGATAAATTTGAGCTTGGTTTAAATAGAGAACACTTCAACTTCATAATAAAAATTTCTAAGTGAATTATTAATATAAACTGGGGCTGCATTAAAACAAAAGATATCTAAGCTTAGTAAGGTTTTATGAAGCTTTAATGAATGGTTTATGTTAAGGAGTATAAATATGGTTTTCATTGATCGTGAATACACCGATATATTCATAATCAAAGGATGCCAAGTGTTTATCATAAGAACTCATCTTTAACATTTTTTTGGCAAAAATAAAGCAGAAATGCCACATGTGGCGTTTCGTAAGGTCACCGAATTTTGTTTAAGGGTTTAAGTAAGATAATATTTGTGGAGGAAAAAACAAACAAACTCATGTCTTATATACACAAACAATTTAATCTAAGAAACTCTGTCCTTAGTGTTTGCCAAACAATGACTTTTACTTATACATAAAACAATTATGCATAGTTCTTACATAACGGATTAGGCGTAGCATAAGGGTTAGCGTTTAGATTTGCGGTCGCAAGATCCAAGGTTCGAGCCATGATGATGTTCAACACATACAACACATTAGCTATGGACGCTAGTAAAAGAGGCAGTCATTTCCATTATTCGGTTCTAAGGATCGGACAAAACCCTTGTGACGGTAGATGCTATTGACTGACTGCCTTTCCTGTTGTCAGAAGTTTAAAACTACGAACAGCTATACCCGAAACCTTGGGGGGTTTGATCTGGTTATTTAGACCATTTGCCGCCTACGGTACTGTTTAGGTTGAAACTTCTAATTCATATTTTACAAAATTTTCTAGTACTGATGCATAGTGGAATCGATTTTGGCTAGTCATGATACTAGCCTTTAGTATATGAATAGCTGATCCAACGAAACATAATGGTTGTTATTATATTATTCCTCATCCAAATGTATTTCATGCTACAGCAAACCTACTTGTACGAAACATCGAAATGAAAGACTACCACAATTGTAATGTTCACAAGCCTTTGACACGCACAGTGATTATCCTCAGTCACTAATGTAACAGTCGATAAACCAAACCTATTGCAGGTTAACACTCACTTAAAGCTGCAATCTCAAACCACCTGACTCCAGTGAGACGACCTCCGTCAGTTGCATGTGTGATGGAACATAATCAAAGCTTTCTACACCATGTGTTGGAACGTGCCATTCCACTACAAGATAACCCTTCTAAAATCACATGCATTGTGGGTGAGGAACGCACATTAAGGATGAAGGAAATTCTTCTCATCAAACAACTAAATCTGGCTTTTAGCTATAACTAGTTTTCTGCTACAGCAGATCATCAGAGGAGTAACAACAATGAGTATATTTTATAACTAGTATGTGAAAGCAGCCACCTACTTTCAGCTGTTACTGTTTATTTGTTTATACAATGATCGATGAATGAACAATGACATATAGTAATCATCTGTGTAAAGAGAGTTGATTCCGCTGCTGCCAATGGTACCATTTATTGAGCCAATTTATTTTCTAAACGTTAATCTATGTCATCTTACCAAATATTGGTATTGATGTACTTCCTAACTATAACCCCCTTCTCCAAACTCATCTTTAAGGAAATTTATATATTTGTCTTTATGCATTTATAAATCTCACTATGAAATACGTATATTTGGTCATGTTACTTTAATACTGGTATATTAATAGTAACCAGTGAAACACCTAACGTTGAACATGAAAATAAACTCTTCCCTAGGGTGTATGTAATTAGAGCTAGTATCCCTGTTATGTTTATGTTCTAGTCATCATGCCTTCTAGAAATGATCTAACAGACTTTGAATGGATAATAATGGTAGGGCTTATTTGTCAGATGTATATATATAACCAACACCATACAGATTGCTGAAGGGCAATAGCAGTGGCTACAACTGGTAAAATCTCAAATGCAATAAGTAAAAGCAAAATAAAGACTAACATATGTGATCTGTACCACGCTGCGAACAAATCAGAAAGTCAATAGCAACACTGATATGTTCTCAATTCAATTCTGGACGCCAGAAAAAAAATGTTAGAGAAAGCTGTACAGCGCTAGCTTGATTATTTGGAATACCAAAGAAAAGTGGCTATATCCAGTAGTCCATTCGTTATTCCAAGAAACGTATGGATGTACATGCGTCAGTTCAACGACCATAAAAAGGCCATGGAAGTGCTTTCCGAATGCTTCATTTCAGTTGTATAATACTCAGGGCGTCTAATTGAATTCAGAACGGCCGTACTTTGGTGTGAACTTGCAAAATAATTGAATTCAAATGCAGAATAACATGAAGTCATTACAGAGACATCTTGAGAAACAAGACCCCTCTATGTTGCAGTATTTTATTTTACTGTCTGTTGTGGTACCTTTCGAGACGTCAGTTACAAGCGTTGTCTGCGAGAAAGGGTCACCTTAACTGTTTGTCAAATCTTAGTCTCATCTCCTTCCTTTAACTACAACTCTGAATTCATGTATTTTTTTGTTCCAATAACCTGAAGGACTAGAGTTGGTTTTCATTTGAGAATGGTGTAACAGTGTGCTAGCTGCAACCACTAACTTCTATAATAACTTTGTTATAGAGATAAGGGGTTGCAACCTTCTAAAATATTACTGCTTCACATGAAAACCGTCACTCTACTCGTGACTCAATGGTAAGCTTGAGAGTTTATGCCGCTAAAATGTTACTGCTTCACGACAAAAAAGTCCCTTTACCCTATTACGTATTAGAATTTCAAATAGCCTGAAATTAAGTTAACTGGTATATTTAAATATAGTAGTTAAATTGTACTTTGGATTTAGTAGTTAAGTAAAAGTCGATATATATGTAGTCGGTTTATGATATTTGCCAACAAGATTGATACACACAGTTTTTTTAACACAAATACGTTTTAATACACACACAGCAATACAATTTACAATAACAGTTATTAAAAAACAATGATTTATAAACAAATGTTTCACAAACTTACAAGCAATATAAAGTCTTCTTTCTAGGCTGCAACTTCCTTGATATCTTATTGAGGGTTCACGACAAGCGAGTTGATTTCGAGTCGATGTAGATACAATTCACTTAATAGGGAGCTAGCTAGCTCTGTGGTCTTCACTGATCACACGCCGATTTTTCCTATCGGTGACGTTAGGTAATGTTTTCGTAAAAGTATTAATGTCTGATGTGAATCCAGTGAAGTTTAAAGATTTGTAATGTTCGAAATTTATATATATTCCTGGTCAATATATCTGAAGCTTTCCGATTGACAGGCGTTATAACAATCACAGTTATAGCTTCCGAAGTTTATAGTACACTGACTATAGCAAACTTATAACAGATACTCTTTCTTTGGCACGTCGCATTAGTCACATTTATAGGCGTGTGGAAGCTTTCTAGAAATTTCAGTTTTACGTAACAATACTGATGCTAACACAAGTGTTTACATACACACACATATATTGTTGATTCTTACTCTCGAGAATTTTCTACAACTTTGGAGAACGGGAGGGAGCTTCGCAATACATATTTAAC
>NW_013665612.1:1862373-1869949 GCF_000517525.1 Limulus polyphemus
TAAAATCTTACTGCTTCACGATGAAAAACAAAACATGGATCTATAGCCCATTGTGTAGATTTGTGCTTAAAAACAAACATAACAAATCCAAGTTATTGCTTTCTTGGAGATTCGGGATAGTTCATTACCATATATAACTATTAGACAGCTGTTTCCCTTTATTTGTCTCTTCCTTGAAATATTCTTTAATAAGTAACTTAACTATGTTACAGCTAAATTATTATCATCTAACACCAACAGTGCATCTATATTTAAGATATTTGTTATTTCCTGTGCATTTTATTTTGTCTTTGATTGGTTACTTAGTGTGTTAAAGTAAATATATACAGTTGTCTTTCAGTTTGGAACAGCTACTGTCGTATAAAAAGGCAACATAAGCTAAACAAAAAAAAAAAAACTCGATTAAGCTGAAATACTTAACTCTGCTTTCTTTATAGCTTTACGATGTTATTGGCAACATCATAGCAGCAATTAATGTAATATTCATCCTATTGGTTTATAATTAATCATTTTAATAGTTTTTCATTTCAAAAATATATCTATATTATTATATTTTTATTTTCAATTCAACAAAATTATTTCAGTTAGTCAAACCAAATTCTACATAACTAGCTATCATTAGGGAATGTTAGATGAGTAAAATATTATTTGTAAAACATTATAAATATCATTTGAAGAAGCTAATAAAAATAGTTAAGTCTGAAGATATTTTCCTGGCATATCCGAAATATCAAAATATTGCTACAGAAAAAAATAACAGTAAGATGAATAATTAAATGATAATGAACTCAGAAAACAAAGACAAAAATGTTTTTAATTATAAGTAAATGTTTCTTATTTAAAATGACGACATGAGAATGGCAGATTTTCTTGAGGATGCTTTAGATCAAAAGATATATTTGGTATTTTGAACTTGAATGGCACCTTATACAACACATGAGTTAAAGGTCAGAGAGCCCTAGGTTGAGGCACAGGTATATATATAGCTTAGAAATGCTTATCGGAGGCAGGGCAGCCAGTCATCAACACCCATCCTCTGCATGGCTATGTTCAACTAAATAGCGAGATTGATCGTTACTTTTAAAACACGTCACAGCTAAAAGTGAGACGTGTATTCAGCAGCATATCTCAGCCTCGAGTCTTGGACCTTCTGCTCCGCATCCCGGCAGGGTAACCAATCAAAAATAATATATTTATGCAAAAATGATAACTGCTTTATAACGTTACTTTCTTTTATCTAGATGAGTAAATAAACAATTTTAAATAACTCTAATTTACATGACATTATATAATGACACACTGCGTTACTTACTGCATAATGTTCCGTTTACGTAAGAATAAATCATTTACTCTCTAGCAGAAGTAATATTTATAAGATATCACGTGCTTAGATTACTTACTGTATTATTATAAAATGTAATGAAATGTCGTTCCCTAAGTTAAGCCTTATTACTGGTTGACTGAGCGGGTGCGTTTCTGGGATTATGTATGGTTAGAAATGAATTAGAATGTCACCATTCACAATCATGACACAAATAGGAGCGTAAAATGTACATTATGTATCGATATACACTTTATATTTAACGATACATGGATTGCTTAAAGGACTAGTTTGAAACAAAATAATAGTATTTTATTGGTTGTTAAATCCACCGTGATTTTGATTTAACGAGACTGGTGATTTATGATAAAACTAACGATACTGTGGTTGAACACAACAACGATGTGCAGATTACAAAATAGTTACATGCTAATCATTACTTACCAAGCGCTATAAAATACAATATAGAGTTCACCATCGTGCATTTACAGTTTGAATGTTTCGTATTTGATGAACAGTATTCTTTGCATGTCCCCACGACCATGACTGATGGTCTAAATCACCAGTGTATGACAGACCGTGTTTCTCGCAACACTAACTACCAGGGGCTTACTTCTGTCATTTCTGTTTTCGTGTGATGAGGGACTCTGAACATTATCTATTAATCTTCAGCCTTTCAGTGTTTATAGTTTCTAAGTGTAACATTAACTGAATAGATTTTGGGTCACTCACCGAAGATATCTTCTGGGGAAGATCGATAAAGCATGGTTACGAACAGTTTTCATGTTTAAAGCACAACTAATGTTATAATTTAGATAAGTATTTATTGTGGATATTGTTTAGAAAGACAATGACGGTTTTAGATGTCCTAGGTAATTTAATCAAATTATTATTATTAATTTGTTTACAAGCCTGAAAAATAAATTATTAAAAAGAAAAAAAAACTTCCAGAGTACTAACAAATGAATTAGTGCGAAATAATTCTTATATATGTACGTAAATGTATAGAAATTGTATGAGCAGCTCAAATATTGTGATAAAAAATGCCGATGTCATTCATGTATATACTTGTTTTAATTTTCTGGCTTCTAAACACTAAACAACGTGAAAATACGTGACTTTCCTCACAAAGTTAAAGAATTGTTAGTTTTAAATTGTTACTTGCTGTTATTTCTTGACTCTAGCTTACTACAGAATCGTTTTGTAGGAAAAATGTTTTAAAGGCGTGCGATCTTATAGGATGTATAAATAAAGGATACGCTCATTTCAAACATGATGTTATGTAAATATGATGTACAAGGTGGATGGTTGTGCAGCAATCGATTTGCACGCGGTTCATGAAATATTATGAATCTTACCTAAATGATGTGCAAATTATGTTACATTATTTTAAAACGCCCTTTTTATATAGAAAAGGCCCAGCATGGCCAGGTGGATAAGGCGCTCGACTCGCAATCTGAGGGTCCCACCAAACATGCTCGCCCTTTCAGCCGTGGGGGCGTTATAATGGGACGGTCAATCCCACTATTCGTTGTTAAAAGAGCAGCCCAAGAGTTGGCGGTAGGTGTTAATGACTTGTTTAGTCTGAAGTTACTAACGTGTCTAAAGAATTAGAGGTATTAATGACTTGTCTAGTTTGAAATTACTAACGTGTCGAAAGAATTAGAGGTATTAATGACTCCTCTAGTCGGAAGTTATTCGAAAAATCAGAGATTTCCTGAATTCATCTGGTTATATTTCTGTTACTGTGTTTTATTGCGATTACCGTATTTTCCTTTACAATTACTATTATTTTAATTATCCATACTGATCATTTTCACTGGTCTGTCGGTAAAATAAAAGTACATGTAGCTGAATAAAGTAAAATAAAAAGTTCCAAGAAGAACAAACAAGTTGAAAAAGCAATAAATGGTAAAAAGTCAAAATTACGTTCATGGCTTCCTTTGTTGTTAGCCCTAAAATTAGGCTTAGTGAAATTACGTTCATGGGTTACTTTGTTGTTAGCCCTAAAATTAGGCTTATTTAGATTACGTTCATGGGTTACTTTGTTGTTAGCCCTAAGATTAGGCTTATTTAAATTATGTTCATGGGTTACTTTGTTGTTAGCCCTAAAATTAGGCTTATTTAGATTACGTTCGTGGGTTACTTTGTTGTTAGCCCTAAAATTAGGCTTATTTAAATTACGTTCATGGCTTCCTTTGTTGTTAGCCCTAAACTTAGGCTTATTTCTCTTGTGAAACATTTTCAACAAGTATTTTACGTTACTAAATAAAAGTGTTACGTTTATCTATTTAGACGTGGATAACGTAATATCTTTACTCGGTCACTTCTCCATCGGTAGGTTAGATCCACTTTCTACTTGGCAGGTTTGCAAGCTTTTACATCACGTGGCAATGAACGATCCACTGCAAGTGTCTTCCAAACACCTGGACCACTGCTTGAAGATCTACGGAGCTCAGGTGAGGTCTCATCATTTATCTAGACGCTTATTTTGTGGACAAAGTCACAGAAATCTGTACTGAAATACCGTTAGTTTCTGTTATTCTTATGCGAAGTTTCTCTAGTAATGAGTAATATGTTTTATTAACTATTTCGGTTATCAATGGAAAATAAACACCAAAGATAATTAATAGTTTACGTACTTTTTTACAAAACAACAACAACAACCAGGAATGACGTCAAGTTTATTAATTAATATTCGGAATACCAATAAACTAAATATTAAGATCTTAATTTCGTTTAGCTACCGCTTCTGATGTCCAGTGAATAAATTATATACAGATTCAAGAAATGCTCGATCAGAGTGCTGACTAAATCAGTGACGAAAGAGCTAAATAATCCATAGATTTTGTTAAATTAAAAATGGGACATTAATTATTAATAAAGATTTAAGAGTAACGTAGAGTTTGCAGCGAAAATGAAGTATGATTAAGATACACAGATGTAGGTTTAATAAAATAAAACAACTTCGAAGCCAGTTTATCACAAGTTAGGTGTACGAAAGGAGGAGCTCGAAAGAGGCTTCAAATGTATCAGATCTGAAAGGAGTCAAAATAGGTTGTCAGAAACTATTGTTTGTAAAAAGCATGGAGTGGGCACTAACTAGATCTTGAACTGCGTGTTAAGGCTTTCTGGATTTGATGGGGGATACAGCGACGTCTGTAGGTGTATATTAATACTAATCTCCAGCTTAGTAATACTGCCATAGTAATTCACTTTCAAGTATTTACTTGAGCAAAATAGGAAAATCTTAGTTATATATCAGGTAACGTATAAGCTCTTAGTAATATTCTATTTATCAAGTTATATCATTAAATAAAATTATAGGTTATAAAAAGGAGATATTACCGTAACGTTCTTGAGACCTGGGATTTATTGTGTAACGACAGCTACTTACACTACTGTTACGACACGAAATCCTTGGTTCAGAGCTAGTTTGTTTGTTTGTTTGTTATTAATTTTGCACAAAGCTACATAATTTAGCAGTGTAAGACTCGAGGGAAGGCAGCTAGTCATCACCACCCTTAATGACTTGTCTAGTCTGAAGTTACTAACGTGTCGAAAGAATTAGAAAAAAATGGGGATGTTAATGACTTGTCTAGTATGAAGTTACTAACGTGTCTAAAGAAATTGAAGTGTTAATGACTTGTCTAGTCTGAAGTTACTAACGTGTCTAAAGAATTGTAGGTGTTAATGACTTGTCTAGTCTGAAGTTACTAACGTGTCGAAAGAATTAGAGGTGTTAATGACTTGTCTAGTCTGAAGTTACTAACGTGTCGAAAGAATTGTAGGTGTTAATGACTTGTCTAGTCTGAAGCTACTAACGTGTCGAAAGAATTGGAGGTACCTTAATTTAAATAATATAGTCCTTACTCTTCAATGAACATAATCCTTAATTTAAATAATATAGTCCTCACTCTTCAATGAACATAATCCTTAATTCAAATAATATAGTCCTCACTCTTCAATGAACATAATCCTTTATTAACCATTTCTTCAAAGAGGTCTTGCAGAATTATCGTTAACAGTGTTGAGAAGAGACCCGAGATAATTTGAAACCAACGTCTAGGTTGGACTTTTATACAGAATATCTTCAACAAGCTAGTTCTAAATACTTCAAGTTATTTGTGATGATTTTGAACCATCCAACTGCTGGAATCGGAATTATTAATTACTAGTATATTCTGAAATTGGAGGTGTTAATGAAATTACTAACGTGTCTATTGTGTTTATTGAAGAGTGAGGACTATATTATTTAAATTAAGGATTATGTTCATTGAAGAGTGAGGACTATATTATTTAAATTAAGGATTATGTTCATTGAAAAGTGAGGACTATATTATTTAAATTATTATAACAATCTCGGAGATCTATTTTTGTGCTCTCTTCTCATTTGTCAAAATTTTAGTTATGTAGGTTTTGGTTTTGATTTTTAATCACCTCCTATTAAATTTTATGAGAATCTAAATTGCATTTTATTATTTGCTTTCTCTTTGCTTATTCGACATCATTATTTCTATTTTAAACTAACGTCTTTTGTAAACTTTGATTGAAAACTCAGAAAAATACTTCAAAAATCTTTTGTAATAGGTAAATGCTATATGCTTGTTGTTCTATATAAATATAATAGTACTGTCTGTTGTCTGTCCATGTAACTACTTCTATATAAATATAATAGTACGCTTGGTTTCTGCACTTGGCGACAGGTGGGCACAGGCTACGACTTAGGTCTTTGAGGTTAATGCTATAAACTTTCGATCCTGATATACTATATATATACTAGTTGGACGGAAGTTATGTAAATTCATGATTAATAAAAGGTTATCTTATGACATGAAAAGTCGCTTTTCTTATATGTAACTGTAAAAAAAACGCCCATAAAAACCGCAAAACTGAAAATTTGTATGTACCCCTGCATGGACCTAAGAACGTTCATATCAATTTTGGTGAAGCTCCATGTACACCCTGCAAAGTAGTTACATGGACATACAGACAACAGACAGTATTATATTTATATAGAAGTAGTTACATGGACAGACAACAGACAGTATTATATTTATATAGAAGTAGTTACATGGACAGACAACAGACAGTATTATATTTATATAGAAGTAGTTACATGGACATACAGACAACAGACAGTGTTATATTTAAATAGAAGTAGTTACATGGACATACAGACAACAGATAGTATTATATTTATATAGAAGTAGTTACATGGACAGACAACAGACAGTATTATATTTATATAGAAGTAATTACATGGACATACAGACAACAGATAATATTATATTTATATAGAAGTAGTTACATGGACAGACAACAGACATTTGAAATCCCTTCTAGGACTAATTTCACAATATCAAAGTGTATTATTTTATATAATCTGTGGATTATAAGTTTTCGATGTACAAAATGTTTACGACTCTATAAGCTACAAATTGTGGAAAACCCTTCTTTGATATACGGCCACTCGAAAAATGCAAACTCGTGTATCAAACCTTAAGAATATTTTTACAGAAACGATTTTAGAGGATGTTTGTTTATGTATTGAGCTTTTCGCAAAACTACACGAGGACTGTCTGAGCTGTCCGTTCGCAATTGAGAAGTGATACTAGAAGGAAGGAAGGTAGCTACTGAACAACACCAACGCCAATTCTTGAGCAGATAAAACATTGGGATTTGACCGCTACTCTTATAACGTATCCACAGTAATAAAGTGTATAATATTACACCATAGTAAGGCTGATAATAATTTAAATAACATCTTTCTTCATTGGTCCTTGTTTTTAATTGTACCTTGTTTGTTGTAGGCCTTTGGTGAATACTGAAAGTCCTTATTCCCAGACCGGGTAGCAACATATTGTGTAAACACTCGTTAACGGATTAACTAGAGTAACGTGATTTATAGTATTATCAATATTAACTAACACTCCTCTAAATGAAACGATATCGGTCAGTTGTTTTAGCACATACCTACAAAATGGGCTAGCTACATTCGGTACACCGCGGAGAATCGAGCCTCGCATCTTTGCGTTGTAAGCCCACAAACTTACGGCTGACCCAACGGGGGACATATCGGTCAGAATCAAATGTACAGTAAATTAAAGGCATCGAATGCTGACTATCAGTTTTTATGTCCTTATTCTTTACAAGGTAAGAACTGAGTGAGCGAGCATTGTTAACACGGGACTAAAATATCTAGCATCTATTCAAACATCCACTATACAAGTCTGCTCCTATAGAACTGAGTGA
>NW_013665612.1:1870807-1873296 GCF_000517525.1 Limulus polyphemus
AGGGACGGCTAGCGCAGATAGCCCTCGTGTAGCTTTGCGCGAAATTCGAAAACAAACAAACATTATATAGAAAAAAAAACTATCCACAGTTTTATAGGTGATAGATTACTTTAAAGGTAAGCATTTCACTTATTTTTCATCTGTAGGGACAGAATGATATTGGAATCTGAGAGTACGTATGCGGTTTTTCTCTTGATATTTGACTAAGAAATATTCATCCTTATACATTATTTATATTAGTGACGTAAAAACTGCTAAAGATATTTATCAAACTCATTTTTTTGACCACTGAGATATGCTACATCCAATTAACTTTGCTTTAATATCTAATTAATATTTTTGTTGTTTATTAATCGAGTGTGAGAGACATACGAAATTTTCTATATCATGAATATATCAATCGGGAGTTGAGAACAGAAGCTTGAAAACCCGGATTCTAGCGGGGGGGGGGCTACACTTTTCGAAGAATAATATTTTCATATGGTCACTGTAATCTTTAGGAACGATAATAAAACCCATTTTAAGTGTAGGTTAGATAAGTCATTGTTAAGAACTGTGCAGGAATTTAAGTGTTATTTTGATTGCAGCTGAGAAGTGTCGATACCGCAATGAGATTTATCCTTTAAATTTTGAAAGATTCTGAACCCATGAAATACATTTAGCAGGTTCATTAAATTAAAAAAAACTGTAATATAATATACAAAAAAAAAACGCGTGAGAACAAATAGTTTAAAATAAAGAGGTCTGCTCGGAGTTGAGACGTAATGCCGTGTCGTGTTTATATACAAACATTTAAACTAAATAATCGGTTCAGGAGAGAAATACAAGGTTTCCCTGTTGGCCACTAATAACATTTTGTTTTGATATTGCACGTGATCCGTTGAAGATTTCGCCGCCTTTAGATTGTTGTGAAGAATATTAATCTGGACTGGAAACGATGTGAGATGACTTGTTGACATCAATGTTTTAAGCCTTGTATTTGACATTTGGAGTTCACAATCTACCGTATATAGAATTAACCATTTACAATGTAGTGTGCGACATAACTCAGATTTTCTGCAGTACAGCTTTTATCTGTCACTGACATCTGGTAGAACTAAAGCCACCTATAGCGAAACATTACAAATATAGGTCTAGCCACAAACAGAACGTGGACATTTTCTTGCAGTGAACTGAATCCCAGATTTTTCGAATCTTTATTCGAGGTATTTACATATTTGTATTGAGAATGATTTCAGAGTGATCAACGTATTTATTATTTTAAACGCTATTTAAATATTTTTATGATATTTTGTTAGTTAGAAAATGAACTTCTAAATACAAAAATATCTATTGATGAAATTCGTATACATATCATTTCTTTAAGTAAGTTTTTTTTAATTTGCTTCAAAAATTTGCGCAAACTGACACATTGGCTACCTGCGCTAGTCGTCCATGATATTGAACTAATAGACTAGAAGGAAAATATCTAGTCAACTGCACCCACCGCCAGCTCTTTGGTTACATTAATCGGTAGTGAGATATGACCGTCATTCTTATAACGCACCCACGGCTCCTAAGGGTGAAGCGCGTTTTTTTTTTTTTGGCATTGTGACGCAAACCATAAACCTAGGGTTCACGGAGTGGTAAGCTAACCGCTAGGCCAGGCCGGGCTTCTTTAAGTAAGCTTAGCAAAGTTTGACTAGACCTGTTACGCTTCTAGTAACCTCTACCTGATTCCTTACATTTTAGTGAACTAGAAGAAAAACATCTAATCCAATATTTTTCTTTTAACTTTAACCTTTTATTGTTTCATACAGTATTTTGTAGTTACTGTGTTTATTTTTCAATGTTGTTGTAGTATTAACTTTTAAAGATTACATCAAGTTATATATCAAATACCCGACATAATATTTATTTTTCCATTAGAGTAAGATATCATTACCACATAGAAAAGAATAGAAGTTATTACTTATATAACAACTTCTAATATATATAGAAAAGCCAATGCATTTTGGTAACAACACATTCCAACAATGGCTTTTATGTCATGCTGCTTAGAAACAAAAGTATAACCTAATATTGTTGTTATTGAAATATTGTTGTTATATATTATGTATTGAAACTATGAAATGAAATGTATAACTACAAAACTGAAAAAAATAATTGTTGATTTCTTAACTTAGGTTCTCTGTTGATTAAATAGGTTTGTTTTTTATTATTTGTTTTTATTATTTAAGTTTAAAATCGAATCGATATTTTTACTTTCGTGATAAATTTTATCCACTTGGCTCTAGGCTAGGTTATCTCATACTATGTTTTTACTTTAGGTTTATTTATTAATTTCTTTAGTTCATACCAACATTCACAACACTTACAAGGTCTCACGTCAACCGCCTTCACGGGGCCCTTGCTCCTCCGTCACTAAAATCGTAATGATTGATTTTGATTTTGAATTTCGCGCAAAGCTACACGAGGGCTATCTGCGCTAGCCGTCCCTAATTTAGCAG
>NW_013665612.1:1874278-1883381 GCF_000517525.1 Limulus polyphemus
GCGACCCTCAGATTGCGAGTCGAGTGCCCTAACCACCTGGCCATACCGGACCAAAAATCGTAATGGGAAGTCATTAATTGAACGGTAAAAAATTGTAATGGATTCTGATAAAATGTGATAGAAATATGTGATATAATATATAAATGTGAAATATATAATGCAATGATAAAGTTCATTGATAATAAATAATTCTTAATTTACTGTACTTTTTTTGCGTCTTTCTTATGTTTCTGGGAAATATAAATGTTTAAAATGTTTTTAACTGTTCTTCTATGCTAAAGTAGGTTCAGAATACATACTGACATAGTCATCTAGAATATATATCAATCTAATAATCCGAGCAAAGCCTGGTATTTTCGTTAGTATATATGTACATGAAATATCCATCAGCAATTTCGAAATGATAATTTTTTTGTGAACATTCTGCAAGTAATATAAGGTTTGTATACTTAAAAGCTAATGATATTATTCCCTCTAAGTATTTACATAATCAAACTTCTTTCCATAGTAGAATGATATCAACTAAGTAAATTAATTTTCATTTTAAAGAGTTGGTGCGTGAATTACAGGAAATTGAAAATCAAAATGCCAAAAGCAGAATCGTGACTTTGTTTATTCGATATCTGTTTAATTCATACTAAATTACATAGAACTTACCAATATTTTTATTTGTTAAGTATACAACGGCCTCCTGAAAGGACTCTTTTAATCCTAAGTCTTGATAAGGCCAACTTCATATTATATTTATAAGGATAAAGCTACAAAACGTTTTCTCTGGACTAATCATAAATAGATATCAATTTGTTATATAATTATGTTAATAATTTGTACACAGTATTCTGTTTCGATTCACCCGCTATATTAGAGTTAAGTAGGCTGTCCTTATTACAAAGCTTCCCTTAATCTCCGAACAGTTTCAAAGTTTCACTAATTTAAAGTTTTCTGTGAACAATCCTTCTTCGTGATGATACTTCAACATTGTCTCATTGACTCTCCGTGTTTTTTTTTCAAGTTACTTATAATTTTACTTCACTTTAATGTTGATTCAATAAAAGCCTCGAATGCTAGTAATATACACTGAAGACTGAGTTGATTCTGAGTAAAACCTACATTTCCTTAAGCCAGAGTGTCAATCTTGTTTGTTTGTTTGTTTCAGATTTTTCGTGCAAAGCTACACAAAGCCATCTGCGGCAGCCGTCCCTAATATTGAACTAATAATGTAGAGGGAAGGCAATTTATTAGTAAATAGCACCCACCGCCAACTGTTGGGCTATCCTAACTTAATATTGGTATTTGACCTCACTCTTATCGCACACATCTGCGACCCCAAAGTGCAGAGCGCGTTTTTATTTTGTAACAAAGGGCGGCAAACCAGGAACTCTCGGATCCACAGTTCAAGTATACTAATTACTAGGCCTCGCTCAGTCCCAGATATGTTTATATAAATTTGTTTAGCCATTATGTATTATATGCTGCATACAACTAAACCTACAAAGTATCCAGTATGTTACTGGTATATCGTAAACTTTATGACTTCAACAGAACTTAATGGCTATTTAAAATGACTAATTTTTAATTATTTAATTATTTTTCCTTTTTGGCAAAATGTGATGAATTTATAAGAAAAACTCTAAAACTAGGTAAAGATAAAAATGATATTTATTAGAATGGGCATTATTATTATTAAAATCCAAAATATGAAGATGATCCTAAAGTTAATAAGTTTGTAGTCCAGTGTATCTAAATTATTCACTTTCCATAATCCTTTCCTCCCTTCCTGGATATATTTTATTCATTTTAATTTGTTGCAGATTTGAGCTATCTATTTATGTATGTTATCAATGTAATCTATTAAAATACTTGTACGTGATTTAGTCTTTATACGTAAGATCTGTGTGTTGTAATCGTCTAATTCCTACGTTTTGAATATTCAGAATCTGCCTTTTCTAACTTAACGAAACATTCATCTCTTTTTTTATTTTCATGATGTAACTGAATCGGTAAAAAATTAAAGTTTTCAGCATGAGAATTTATATAAACATGGCCATGCTTCTGACAGAGATAAGTCATCTCATATAGCGTGTTATTGGCTATGTGGATTTTGATAAATCACAGTTTTAGTGATAAATAAAACTAACTGAAAGTTAAGCGAATTGGAAAACATATGAAGGATCAGAACATTTAATTATTTCAAGAAATCACTTCTCAGTGTTTCCAGAAACTTATGCAAACTTGATATAACATAAACAGATTAAAATTAGAGATTCGTATATATTACTGATGAAGTTTTTATATAACGCAAAAGTAAAGGTTTCAAACATGGCACAAATTAAAATATGGATTTTTGATAATTTAATTACGGAGTAGAAGGTGACAGACAAGTTTGATATTCCGAAAAGTAACGAAATTTAACTGTCGATTGAATAAAGGCTTCTGATTGCATTTCAGATTCAGTCTAAAGTGATATTCTAATCAGTCGGAACATTGATATGCAAATTTAAGTGTCATTTGATTACTGTAGATGAAAGTCATGTGACTATGCTCTTAACATTTTGCATATTCTTGCATTTTTATTGTGAAAAACGCTCATAAGGCAATGTTCGGTTGTTTTTCTTGATCATTTATTTTTCCGTGTAAAATTGACATATACAATTTGAAACAAATATAGTGATTCAACTGGAGTTTCAACAACTTAGTATCCCAAGACCATCCATTTATCATATACAAAAATCAGTATTTTAAATATAAGACTAACTCAACAATTTAAAAACAATTTTATAGCAAACCACTCTTTCTAAAATGCAAGTAAACAGATATCAAAAATATCAACCCTTTGGTATATTTGAGAAAGCAGATATTGATTTATATAGCAAATTGGTAGACGGATAATATTAACTTTAATGATTCGTACAAGATATTCAGTATTGGGGCATGCATTTGTCGTCTAGACCACTACTATCCGTTGTGACCCGGCCGGTCTGATTAATCGTGGTACTGGGCGAAAGGCCAAGCCGGTATTGGATATGGCAGATATACTCTGGTTGACATATTATAGCATATTATAATTTTCTTTCACTTTTTAAATCTTATAATAACTTATAATTAAATTAGATTAACATTGACAATATTGTACATTTCATAAATTACTAAATATTATGTTATAGTTATAATATTTATATTTTAAAAGTGGATATACTGGAATGAAAAAAACATATATCAAGTAAATAATTTGAAATATAAAAAAGTCAAGGAAACGTTACAAGGTGAACTTATAGGAAGCTTATTTCAGCTAAAGTTAACGCATGGTATATATATATTAATGCAAGTTATATTTTTCATTTCCTGCTATATAACTCTTTCAAATTTATTATTCGTTTATATACAAAATAACCAACAATTTCCCGGAGGATCAGCGGTCAGCTTCAGAGCTTATAAGACTAAAATTCAGGGTTCGATTTTTTGGTATACTTATAGTGCATATAGTCTACTGTGTAGCTCTGCGCTTCAAAGTTAGCGCCTCCCGGTGGCTCAGCGGTAAATCTCACAACTTCAACGCCAAATATTAGGTTTCGATAACCTCAGTTGACAGAGTACAGATAGCTTAATTTGTATCTTTGTGCTTAAAAACAAGTAACTAAAGTTAGCGAGAAATCTCCGGGTCATTTGGAAAGTTATTGTCACAATGCAATACTTGTTATGTCGGAATACAATAGTTCCTGACGTTCTGGAGACCATAACCAACAGAAGGACTCTTCGAAGAGAAATACGGAGAACGACCCATGTAAAACAGATGCTACTGTTGCAGGGCAGGTGCATATGTGCTCCAATACAATAAGAAATTATCGGCAGTTCAAATCTTATCACCCCCCACACTCTCTCTTCTGAGACACTACTTTTTTCCGACTATTCCAAACTTTAACATTTTTTGGTCAGTGGGCTCACTTAACTTCGACGACATTTCACAGTGGAACATTTGTTGAACTGTCTACGAGCCACGACAAAATACGGCGTTTTTTCTGTTATGGTGTTGGATGCCAGTTCTGAACGATCTGGTGGCATGTTACTCGATACATTGAATTCTAGATCTGGTGGCTAGGGCGCTCGACTCGCAGTTTGCGGGTCGCGGATTCGGATCTACGTCCCCGAACATGCTAGGTCTTCCGGCCATAGGGGCGTTATAATGTGATGGTCAATCTCATCATTCGTTGGTAAAAGAGTAGCCTAAGAGTTGGCGGTATGTGATGTTGACTAGATTCCTTTCCTCTAGTTTATTACTGCTAATATTAGAACGGCTAGCGAAAATAGCCCTCGAGTACTTTGCGCAAAATTCAAAAACTAACAAACAAGGCAGACAAGGCAGCGTATTCATACTAGATGGCTATTTGTAGTCGTTCCCTGTGAAAACATATCCTCAAAATAATTTCTTAAAGATACTCTCATCCAATTTCTTCACCAGAAGTAGGGTAGAATACCACAGGCCCAGATTTATGATCTTGTAAAAACAATGGATAATCGTGTTTCTTCCTTAGATTTTGAAAGGCAGATCCATTAAACACTAACAGTAGTATTATGCCCTTTGTTTTGTATTTATTTACCAAAACTACATTGTTTCTAAAGTGAGTGTCTCTTTACTTATTTGTAGGCTACGTAAAAAACATCGCATTTTGCTGATTTATTTCAGCTAATTTTCTTTCCACTGAATAGTCCCTCCCCTCCGCTGGAATAGCAACAAATTACGAATTTACAACACTAAAATCAGGGGTTCGATTCCACTCGGTAGACATGACAGATAACCCGATGTGGCTTTGCTGTAAAACACACACACACACATATTCCAACGAATATTTGATCAATTAAGTATGCTTGTTTGAAAATATACGTTTAAAATTGATTTAAAATTCGTTGCAATTTACGAGTGCTTCGTAGAGTTGAACTAAAGCCAGTAGGTGTTTTGATGCTGCCGTAAAGGGTTTGCACGTCTATTATGAATACAGAAATGAGCTGTGAATCGTTTGTACTGATAAATGAGAAAAAAATCCTGCAGATAATAAAAATGTTACAAATTTCTATATTTCTGAGACAAGGATAAACTAAGAGTATTTTAGTGATAACTTGACCCAGTTTATCGCAGTTCACGAGTTAAATGACATTTATCTCCAAGTAACGTATCTCAACAAGTGAGGCGTATTGTATGGTTAGTTTCTACAAAAAAAAAATATAAGAAATCATATACGTTTTTTAACTTTGAATGTTTGACTAGCAAATGTGACCGAGTGTGATTTTGTGATAGCAAAATCAATTAACACAAAAACATATTGATCATTAATATCTATGCTGCTCTTTTAGAAACATTGTCCAGCCAGTGCTCTTAAATGTGTTAATCCTGATGTTTTCATTCTATAATCATTGGAGCTCCATTATCAGCTGGCAAAGTTAAGTTTTATCTGTGTTTGCATGTATGTAATTAAATATGTATTTATTAATTTATATTCTGTTAGATTTGCTCGTTATAACTGCAAGGATACGAGGTGTGAACAAGATGTGCCCATCTAGACCAATGTACTCTATTTAATTAAAGTCTTAAATCAATTTGATGAAATTACTTCGTGAGTCTTAGGAAAAGTAAATATCAACGGTCATATCGTCAAGATCAGTAAACAAAGTCTTACATTGAACCTAACGTTCTTTCCTGAGGATTTTTGGGATGACTACTTTTGCGAATTTCGGAATGAATAAATTTAAGACTGGCTTATTTTTACGCAGAGGACCTTTCAAAGCTATCATTATAACTTTTATGATTTGTTTTCGTTGTTGAAACCTCTTAAATGTAAAGCATATTTTGCAACCTTTAATTAATAACATATATTATAAAATAGTGGAAAAATCGTACATTAATCTTATGTGTCCTTAGATTAATCTGCATAACCGTTGCAAAGACTTGGTTTTAAACATTTATGGTTTTGTAAAATCAATAGCTTTTTTTCTAAATAAAATATGTAAATGTTTATCTGTGTTTCACGCTGGAAGGCAGCGCCATCCTTTTCACGCTCTTTTGCGTCTCATGGCCAACAACTGTATTGATTTTTGGATTCATTAGCCTCGTGTGACAGTAGCAGCAGTGGTGATTTATATATCTTGTAATTCTGCTCTGCGTACCTTTTTTATCAAAGAGATTTACGATAAAACATATATCATAGTTGTTAACTAATTTAGTAGATGATGACAAAATGTGCCGTTACGTGCCAAATAAATAGTTGTAATAAGCCGTATATATATTTTAATGGTGAGATGAATAATCATTAAAACAGTTAAGACTAAACATTAGCCGAAAAAACGAAAATATTAAGAAAAGTGGCTTCTCTTCTCTATCGTTTCGGAACCCCAACTTTGAAAAGTATCCCAGCAAAATATTTTTGTAAAACTTGTTCACTTTTGTAAATATAACCTTGTAACGAACTAAACCACAAATAAACAGCCTCTACACCTATGGTTGAAACACAAAGAACGTATTTATTAAAATATTAACAACCACAGAATACGAAATGTATATCCTCCTAAAACACAGCCTGCAAGTATGTTTCTGGCCAGGACTTGTTATTAATATCAAATAACAATATCTCATAAATATCAGGGTTAATATTTCAATAAATAAATAAATTAGGAAAAAATAACCACAAGAAGAAAAAAATCCTAATTTTAAAATAACAATATTCCGTATATTACACAACTACAAAATCGTTAACAACATCGAGTAATAACCACCAATAGTACCTTTCAGCTATCTCTCGTGAACTAAGTTGTCGAAGCCCATGACAGGATTTTTATTCAGTAGTTAGACCACGAGATTACATTTTATGTGACCATAAATTTACATACTATTTTGCAACATTAATATCTGTACGTCACCTCTAGGAGAAACTGGTGTCAGTCTCATGATACATACAAACTTAAAATCAACATGTTCAGCTAGAAGGTACGTTAACATTTAAATGTAATTAAAAATTCACAGCTTTTAACTAAACGATAGGATGAATAATAAATGAAAGGTAAACAAAACCATAACGAAATAAAAATATAATTCGCTACCTCACAACCTGAAACTACAATAGTACTTGAAATGTGCTTAGTGTTCTAATTACATGCATAATTCCGACCTCAAATAACCAGTTTTCTAGACATTAACTGTGCCATTTTCACAAGTATCAATGAAGTAAATATCTGAAATATGTGCATCTAACTATTCGAAAGTTACAACTGTTCTTTGTTTAATAAATATTATTTGTTAATTATTATAGCAATCTTATTTACAGAAGGAAATTAAGTGCAATCATATTTTGTAATACTTTACTATTCCTGCTTTGGGAAATCATGTTTTATTAACTTTGCCAGTTGTAATCAACCATAGCTGACTCTGTCTATATCTATATGTGTGTATATATATATATATATACGTGAATGTATGTATGCGAAGTAAATATTTGAAGTAATAGTTGACGAATGTGAACTATTTATATTCAGTGATAAAACTTTAAGTAATGATAGTATATGAAAAACGATGGTAATGCTATTTCCTGGCAATCATTGCGTGATAAAGTCAGACGTCCCGATTTTATATACAAAGATATTATTATTTGGTTCTTTTGTTATTTGAACCCATACCCTGTTGGCCTCGTTTCCAGATGGAGAACCTTTTTAATTATATTTGGTATAGTTTTTTATTATTATCTGGGACACATGGATGGCTTTTTCCACCAAACTTTGTGTTCATAGTCTCTAATTTGCTGCGAGACGCCACACCTTTCTTATCACGGCTGGGAAATGGTTTGTTCCATGTCTCTTTCTGAATGTTCCTGGTACCCCAAGTTAATCCATATTCTTTTGTTTTCCAACGATACTCAGTACAAGGGATACCGCTGTCTTGGAAATTCTAAATGTACGATCTGAGTGTATATGAACATTTTGTGTCGGAAAGGGCTGTTATGTACCCTTCCTAAAATCGATCAGTTTTCAAACACCAAAGAATATTATAATGTTGTTCTTATAGTGCCGTTCAATTGCGACTTTATATCAGTTGTGGTTATCATTCATTTTTCAGATTTCCATGTTCAAAATAGTTTTACTATAATCTTGTAAAATGTGAATATATATGTATTAAGCTGACATACTTTTTCCACGTTTGTATGATAGGATAGGTCTAAGTAAATAATATAATTATTCGAAAAGTGAATAAAAATCATAATAAACATATCTGGTGTGGGTCACACTAAATATAAATTAGATACTTGAAGACTTTTCCATTTTATTCAAAATATAAAGAAATTTAGTAGTTGTAATTTTTAGAGAAAAACAACAGATTTACATCTATTTCTTACAAATGACTATATGTATGTTTGAAAGTTAATCACTGTTTTATTTTAAGTAGGGCCGTGTATAGTCTAGAGATTAGCTTGTGGGACTGTGAACCCGAGAGCTCATTGGTCACGTCCCTTTGCCACAAAATCGTGTTCCGTACTTTTGATCTGCTACAAGAGTGACGGTATAATTGATTAAGGAAGTCTAAAACTTAGCAGTGGGTGCTTTTGACTTTAGACATAGATAACGCATTTAGACCTTATATAGCTTTGCGCGAACGTCCAAAACAATATCATTTTAGTATAATGGTGAGGAGTTACAAATATTTGAAAAATACTGCTTAGTATTTATCCTGTTTTGTCAAATACCCACAAATGATTTGGTTTGTTTGTGTTGAATTTTGCGCAGAGTTACACGAGGGCTATCTGCGCTAGCCGTTCCTAATTTAGCAGTGAAATGTTAGAGGGAGAACGGCTAGTCATCACCATCCATCGCCAATTCTTGGGCTACTCTTTTACAAACGAATAGTGGGATTGATCGTCACATTACAACGCTCCCACGGCTGAAAAGGCGAGCATGTTTGATGTGACGGGGATTCTAACCCGCGACCCTCAGATTGCGAGTCGAGCGCCCTAACCACCTGGCCATGCCTACCCCCAGAAACGAACAGAACACCGAACGAACAACTACACAAACCATTTTGTTTAAATTTGCTTTCTAAGAATTTAATGTTAGATACTTTTGTATTCAT
>NW_013665612.1:1884368-1898219 GCF_000517525.1 Limulus polyphemus
ACCCCCCTAGAAACGAACTAGAACACGACGAACAACTACACTAAACCATTTTGTTTAAATTTGCTTTCTAAGAATTTAATGTTAGATACTTTTGTATTCATTTCGAATGTCCTCTTTAATCCTGTTTTAAAACTTGCGTTGTTGCAGTGCTTTTTAAGTAGTTTGTTGGAAAGTCCTGATCGTAAATATTTCTTTAATGGTCACGAATAACCCTGTGTTTGTAATTAGTACAAACTATTGTAAAATACAAACTGTTTATATAGATCTCATTTCAAATATTTTTGGCAGTAATCACTTACTATTTCGTTTATTTGTACAATTTGTTAAGTTTTACACCTACTTGTAGATACGTACATGTGTAGATATCTACTGCACTTTTCGAAATCTGCCTTTTGTATCAATGATGTAGGCAGTAAACTGTTATTCTAATGAGTAACAAACTTTAAAAGTTATTAGCTGAATATTTTTTTTCTATGCTTTTACTTAAATATCAAGGTTTTATTTAGTTATTATGAGTTAAATTGCTTTTTCATTGTTCAAATTTTGTAAATAAGTAGAATAGTTATTTAAAAGTTTACAGTAGGCAACAATATACTGCGTCAGAAGTGACGCATAACCTAGTTTCTGTATGGCATAAAACAGTGGTCTTGACTTGACATAAACTCAGCAAGGTAAATTCATAATAACTAAACATATCTTTAATTTTTTTGTCTAATTCTGAAAACAGTGTTCTACTAGAAGTGAATAAAAAACTATAAATCTGTTACAAAGTTAGGCTTAAGGTAACATAAGTTTGGTAGGATAGGGATTCGAACCCGCACTCTTTAGGATGTGAGTCGAGCGCCCTAACCACCTGGCCATGATATAAAGAATAGCTGTTCTTACTACAATGAATAAAACGTTTTAATAGCTTGACTTGCACATGTTTTTATGTTGTAATTATATATGGATTCACCCTATCTGAAACCAAATGTCTTCAGCAACCGGAAAATGAGAAACTGTTTATTGAAAAGTTATTCTTTATTGTACTTTTAAGTAATTTATATAAAATCAATAATTAAATTATTCTTAAATATACCGTAGAACATACTGAAATGTCGCAAAGATTGAACTGTTTGTGCTTAATTAAATATAATTTTTCTTTTATGTTATCTCAATCAAAATTTTGCATTAAATTATTCTAAAAGATATTTCTTGTACTGCGTCTACTCAACTACTGAAAAATGGTAATGTGCCCAACCCCTGTGAATTCCATTTATCAAATTGCTGGGAAAGAACAAAGTTCCCACAATTTTTCATCCAAATGACAACGGAGTATTGTTCTGAACTTATTCCACAGTGAATGTGAGAATCGTTGGTTTCTACTTTTTTTTAATCGAGTGTTCTTCCTGGGTTTCTCAGTGGAACAGAGAAAGAGGTATGCAACATTTTCATAGAGATCAATTATTTAGAAGTGAATTCGACTCCTACCTATCAGTTGAAAGTAAGTATATTAATGACCTAAAATATTTACAAGAAAATAAAAAATACATTAAAATAGTGCCTAAGGCAATGAATTTATTCCAAGAATGATATCGATTATCTTACCTGCTTTCACAAGAAATCCGCTTAGCAGATAGTACCTTTTTTGTGTATCTTATATGTCTTCAATAACCGTGTATGTACATCAACAAACTTCATTATTTTTCTTGTTATGATGTATCATTAAAAACACAACAACATGAAAACCTTATTAATTGGGTTACACTTTCTGCACTATTTCTAATATTTTAATATCAATGGTGCTAACTTATTGTTTTATTACATAATACCTAGTTTTGTAATAGCAGTAAAGTATTAAAATGTTAAAATTCAAGGAACTTGTGTATATTTAAAATATTAAAATCCACAAACGAACAACGCTTTATAATACACAATTAAAATATTTAATTAAACCAATCAACGGTTGTAAAAGTTACTCTACATGTTTCAACATGGTTTCACATCATTTTCAGTAGTGTGAAAAACGGTTATCTATCTATCTAAGCTGTAGTCATCCCTCGTTGGATGTAGCTCTCCGTCAGACCAGTCCAGTATTTCCTATTCTTAGCATACCGTGTCTATCTGATTCCTGCTTCCGCCACTATATCGTCCCTCCATCTGACGGGATTTTGGCCTTTTACTAACGCGCTGGCTAGGCATGTTGTTAGTGGGTATTTCTATATTGTGACTCCATCATTCGCAGTATTTCGCTAACTGAAATAGTCACTGTCAGCCATTGATCCAAATTATTATTCTGCCTGACAGTATGCTAACTCGAAAATAGTTACCACGTGTTATATAAGTACAACAGCCGTAGTCATGCGACTACGAGTTTACAATTCAAAAAAGAATTGTAAATTATACTGGACATATCATCCAGTGGGAAACAAACAGTTATTTTGTCTCAACCGAATAATATGACTGCTAGAAATATTAGAGAAACCGTTAAAATAATAATGAAACAGCAAAAACAACTTGATATTAAATAACGATGAAGGGTTAGAAAATCAGAAAGTATGTAGATGGCGTGATCTTCTTTTTTGAATTGTAAGCTAGTAGTCACATGACCATGGCTGTTATACTAATATGTGTGTGTGTTTTCTTATGGCAAAGCCACATAGGGCTATCTGCTGTGTCCATCGAGGGGAATCGAACCCCTCATTTTAACATTGTAAATCCGAAGACTTACCGCTGTCCCATCGAGGGACTATTCTTATATAACACACAATAAATATTTTTCCCACTCCCGGAGATGATGTGAAGCCACGTTGAAATATGTAGAGTGACTTTTACAACAATTGATCGGTTCTGATAAAGATTTTATCTGTATATTATAAAACGTTGTTCGTTTGTGGATTTTAATATATTACATATTAACTTAAACGAATACTAAAACTTTAAATAGTGTTGTTTAAGTTTTTCCACTTCTGCACAGATTTCAGTTACGTAATAGCGTTATTTTTCACTATATTTAAATATATAAATATTTCCAGCTATAGTTGTATTTTTTTTTTCATTTACATGTGTATTTACAAATATACGTCACAAAGTTTCAAACTTCTTGACGTTTTTCATCAGTCTTCTTGAAAGATGTAACTATAGAAAAGCTGAAGCTTAACAACTAAACAATTTCCTACTTCAGACTTTTTATTTATAAATCAACAGTTTTTACAGCAGTCGTTGTGATCTATTACCATAAACTTGGGAAGTGAATGTTCATTTCTTACTAATATTATTTGAAATACATTCATCTTAATATATTACAAGTTGTCACATAGCTCATTGTTATGTCATAAATGGGTATAAATTAAGTATAAATGGGTGCTTCACTCGTCCAACAATCTGTCACTACCGATGATGAAGTCCATGTTCTTAAAATCACACGTGTTTTCAAGGGTAAGTGAGAGAACCTAATGATACTCTATAAAATATACCTGCCATGCTCGTTTAATTGTCCGACTGTTGGTAAAGGTGATTTACTAAATTTTTATGCATAATTAAAATCATATTGAAGTTTTACTCTTATTGTTTCATTAATCGATATCAATGATGTTTTTTTTTTCATTTGAAGCGATTAAACCAACTAATCTGTGCTCTGCCCACCACGGGTATCGAAACCCGGATTCTAGCGTTGTAACTCCGCAGACATACCGCTATGCCACTTGGGGGCATAACTTTAAAACATAGTGCATGACAAAAATGAAAATCGGCTCTTTTATGCTTAACACTTCATTCGATATTGTGTTTGACAGAAATATAATTATGGTTGACAGGTAGGCTGTCTTTGCGCATGCTTTTCATCTTTACAGAGCCGTTGCCATAGCAGCTCTAACAAAGATAGACCGTGTGGACTACAATTTTTTGATCTGCTTTTTCCGGTAATTTGATGGTTGTCTTTTTCTTGTGATGAAAAAAATGTCAAAATGCAATATGTGAAGAAGTTGCTAGGTAAGAGCCGTTAGGGCGTACATAGGGTGCTCCCATGGCAACTTTGAAAATAGAAAATACAGAGACGAAAAGCTCCAGTAATCAAAGTTCTACAGATAAAATTGATCATGAAACATATGACGAACAACACATTTGTTAAATGTTTTTAAAGGTTTAAATAATTTCAGTGTTAATATGAACCATGTAGCTCTACCTAGTAAAAGTCAAATTTCCAAGACGATGAAACGCAATACCGCTTTTATTAAATTTTTAAATGTTGTGTGTATCAACCAAATAACAAGGGCACATATTTGAAGCTGTGTCCGAGCAGATTCTGCTTAGTTTGACTTGTCTATATGTTGTATGTTTTCAAGATATAAGAAAATATATTTAGTGTATTGAAATGCAATTTAATTAAATTATTTAAATAATCTGTCGCTGTTAAATCTATTTTTTTCGAAATCAATGGTAGGCATTATTATGATATACAGAATGATATAGGTTCATAATGATAGAATTGGTTACTTGTACAAAAAAGTTAAGTTTATTGTTTATTTGCTTTAATCACAAAGTTATATAATGAGCTATCAGTTTATTCATTGTAAATATTTAAGTTTTGTTTGTTTGTAATTAAGCCCAAAGCTACAAAATGGGCTATCTGTGCTCTGCCCACCACGGGTATCGAAACCCGGATTCTAGGTCCACAGGCATACTGCTGTGCCACTGGGAGGCAAATATTTAAGTCTTAGTTGCAATGCTCAAACAGAATGTTGGCAAGCAAAAAGACATATTTTAGTGCATCTAATAATAATATATTTATATGCATATTTCATTATTCTTTTCAATTTAGATGTAGTTATTTTGTAAAACCGTTTTACTTAAAAAAACGATAATATGTGAATACTTAAATAAATGTTTAATACTGTATTTCTATTTAAGATTACATTGTTGTTTAAAAATTACTTAACTGCCAAAGGCAAAATCTTTTTGACGAACAAGTAAGAGCAAAACTGAATGTACAGGTTTATATTTCCAGAGAACCGAGAGCAGCCAAGTGGTTAGCGTGCCGGAATATGAATCTGAGTTTCCATGATCCGTGGTGTTCAAGAGCATTTTGCGCTAACCGAGCCTAATTCTAAACTGATAGAGACTATACGGAAGCCAGCTAGTCAACAACGCTCACCGCCAACATTTGGACAACCATAATCGAATAGTGGGATTTGACTGTCACTCTTATGACATACTAAGTACATAACACGATTTTACGGTAACAGGATGTGAACCACATATTCTCAGATACACAGTACGGCACGCTAATCACTTGGCCACGCCCGTCATAGACTAGGCTAGAGGTTATTTTTACGATGGTACTTACTATTTTGATCGTATGATACGAAAAAAACAAAAGTATATTTACCACTATTGTTTAACAGATTAGTTTGTTTAAACTTTCGAAACAAATATTAAAAAAAAAGATAGGTAAAGGAACAACAGTAAATAATAGTTGATCAATGTGTATTTTTCAAATGATAGTAATTTAATAAATCGCTATAAAACGAGTACACAATTATATAAAACTGTTCATATTTTTAGATTAACATATTTAACGATTTATAAGAATACTTTCTGAAACATTTCAAAATTTAAAACAGCAGGTATTAAAAAGCACGCAGAGCTTCATATACATGCTGTTTTGGTATTTGAATAATTTTTTGCAGCATGCACGTTGAATTGTAAATACTTCAATAGTAATATATATATTTTGTAATCAGACCCACTATTTTAAATTTCATCTCAGAAGAGGGCTTCTTTTCAGAAATCAGGAGTAAAAAAACGTGACTACTAAAGCAAAGAATACCTTAATAATATTTCGTAAGGAAAATATGCTTTTAAATCAGCGACTGGTTTTAATTTCGTGTCCGACAATCGTTAACCACTCTCTTATGACAAAATTGTATCTGATATTTCAATATTGATGATGTGATGGACCTCCTATGCTACGATTTTGCAAGGTAATTCGATCAGATTATTCTAAAAGATATAAAGCCTTTCATGACTATTAAATGTCAACTGCTTAATATATTCGGAAAGCTTAGTATATCTCATTTACACTTTTAGCAAATTGCCTAAGTTTGTAACTTGATTTCGGTTTTCAGTTGAATTATTGTATTGCCAATGAGTTGGCAGTGAATGGAGTTGGCTAGCTGCTTTGCTTCTAATCTATTGCTTCAAAATTATGAGCGGTTAGCGAAAATAACCACTGTATATTTCTGCACGAAATCCAACAAAACAAATAAACGAACCGATATCAATATATCCTCAGACTACAGTTTTGTGCTGCCACGGTATAAAGTAGTATCATGACAAATATTTTATCCCATCAAATTTTGTTTTTTTCCCAATTGAAAAATAAACCCAAGTTTTATGCATCTGAATTCGAAAAATATTGATTTAGTAGACAATTGTAATAGCATTGTTTACAAAACTAAACTTCAGTTTAACACATTTGAAATCGCAAAGCAAAAAGTGAAAAATAGTAAAGTAACAATGGCAAATAATAATTTGTTAGTGTGATTTTTCCATATGATAGTGATACACCTGACAACAGGAAGATTACTAAATAGAACCTAAGAAAAATTATGTTTAAGTTTATCATTATTGTACTAGCAGAGTTCACCAAAACATTTGTGGTAAATTAATATCTTTATTGCAACAGCATTTCTTTAAATACAAGACTTCTAGAATAATACACAGGAATTTTTAAATCGAAATGTATAAGTCCACCTGTTTTAGGCCTAACATTAGTTAAGCCTACTTTTATTTTGCATGGTCTACGTTTGAGAAAGAGATAAATTAACGCTGTAACTTTTGTACGGTTATCTTTTTATTTTTCAATTTTGTTTTAGACATTTAATATATTGTACAAAATGTCTACTAAAGTACATTTACATCCGTAGAAATAAAGTATGCGCGCATGCGCATTTTGATAGTAAGTTACGCGCGGATTTTCTGAACAGACGGAAAATATTTTGTGTATGCGACACCTACAGCATAAGGAATGCATACTACAAACGAATCTTCTTGCTATAAAACACAATGTTTGAATGATGCTACTGATGCCGTTTAGCACACCGTTTTCGAATATGTCTGTTAGCGCTCTTCTAGTCGATTATTTCTAATCAAAGCTATGTCTGTTCAAACATCTTAGCTACCAATAAACTGAAACTTCCCTTTCAAATTCACCTGTGTTCAGAAACTAT
Organism: Limulus polyphemus; assembly: GCF_000517525.1. Taxonomy (NCBI): domain Eukaryota; kingdom Metazoa; phylum Arthropoda; class Merostomata; order Xiphosura; family Limulidae; genus Limulus; species Limulus polyphemus. The sequence continues at coordinate 1,891,577 of NW_013665612.1, forward strand.
ACGGCAGAAACTAAACACTGTCTTAAGACCTAACTTAACGTTATATTAGTATCTTGTTTTTACGTAGTAATAAGGTGACAAGAAAATAATTTTTTTTACTTGGGAGTATCTTGCATCTGCTGCTTAAAATAACAACAACAAGAACACAAATAGAGCTTTTGGAACACTAAAGTACCAATTAACATTTAGATATTAACTTTATGCCATATAAGAACTTAGAATATCATTAATATTTATACATCTTAAAAACTGTCTTACGACACCCTTTTGTCAGGTTATTGCTTTTACGTGAATACATTTCTATGCAAATTGTGACTATCGATCCAAGAATATCCATGTTAAAACTTTATTGCAAATGTGACTGCGAGGGCAATTTGTTTTACGCTTAGACACGTGCAATAAGTTAAACCTTAAAGAAATGAATATGAATCTCGATTGTTCGACCTGTATTTATACGCTAATGCCGCAAGCCATTTTTTATTCTGCTTGAAATAAAACACTAAATATGATTGTTAGAATTATATTGTCCGTTTTTTTTTTGCACTCGCACGAAGAATACTTTTAGATACATATATATTTTAAAATCTATATCATTTTAAGATGACTGATTGGACGGGGGGAATTTTTTTAAGACACATATGTTTGCCTTAACGTGGTGCATGTTTTTTGGGTAGATATACCAGTAATACGAAACTTGGTACTGTGAGAAAGAAATAGCGGAAATAATAGAAAAATTTGCTTCACAAGCACATTGATTTTTCCATAAACGACTGAACGTACTCTAAAAGGTAAAATATCCTATGTAGAACACTAGTTTATGTCACTACCGAACTCGCCAGAAGAATTATTTTGATGCTTCTAAAGCGTGAAGAAAAATGTTAAAGAGCCCCACATTCGGCTCACATGGCCAGCCTAGAGCTGCTGATGTGACAGGATTATGTTGCTGTGATGTGTAAACGAGCTTCACTTTTATCTCAAGTTTCAGGCCGGTAAAAGCAAGTGCTAGCAGATAAAAATACCTTCTCTGCTTCTCAATATTTCCGAATGCCGCAACTCACAAAAAATAAAGGAAATACAAGTCGCAGCCTGTTCCCTTAGGGTAGCCAAGCAGAATGTTGTACTATCTTCTACCAGTAATCAAACAACGGCATCAGTAAATAATATTGTGCGTACACCTTAAAGGCTACTATGAGATTGTAGTTTCACTTCACTCTTTCTCATAGAAATATTTATAAATTCGTGGTAATCAACAATTTTATCGAAAAACCGACTGCTGGATCCATTTTCGTAAACGAATCAAAGTCTGTATTTCATGATAACTGAAGTATAGTGACACATAATGCAAAAGCAAAAGTAAATACTTAACTTATCCAGTTTCAGGATTAAATTTCCACTGCTTACACTTCCAAGCTTCCAACATGAAAATAAAATCCAAATGTGTGCGAGCACATAAATTTCTTCTGTTTTTGGTAACAAAGTTGTGAATGTTCTTCTTTCTAAATTTCCGAATGCTAAAGTCAATGCGTCAACAGTATACAAGTCGGATTAGCTGCAGAAAATACAGTAATACTGCACTTAAATACTTACTCAGAATAAATAATTCATTCAATTGACAGATTTTCAGAAATATTAGGCACTCTTAAGCTTCGATACACGAGAGCCCCCCAGTGGCACAGCGGTATGTCTGCAGACTTACAACGCTAGAAACCGGGTTTCGATACCCGTGGTGGGCAGAGCACAGATAGCCCATTGTGTAGCTTTGTGCTCAATTCCAAACAAACAAACAAACGATACACGAGTTTTTACTATTTACGTTTCAAACTTCGGTCATCACCGAACGCTAACTCCGTATACAAATACTTAGGTCGAAAATGACGGAATTCAAGACCATCAGTCAAGATATGCAGTAATTTATATCCTCGTCTATTTAACGAGTTTTTCTATGTATCTTATATTTTATCTTGACAAAGTCGCAGTTTTCAAAGAAAAATGAGTCTCGGAACGAAAATGGGGTGTTGTTGAAAAGCAGTGTTAGTTATCAAAATATTCTGGTATATATTTCAAGTTTTATTCGCCCCTTTGCGAAAACTATGCGAAGTTTTAAACAGCCTAAGCCTATTCTCTTGAATTGCTTCTTTTTGCTTTGTAAATAACGATGAAATATATGCTAAGATCATTTTGGCTTCTGTGAAAATGTTCTTTCCAGAAAATAGGGTTGTCATTTGAACTTTATCTACACGTTTGTCACAAGAAAGAAATATTGCAAATATTTTTCATTGATAATCATATATGTGCAAAGATTTTATGAAGCAAACCTGATCAGGAGAAAATACTTTAAACAAAAACTGCTTCGCCGTATCCATCCGTGAAGTTAAAAAAGCTAAAAATAGAAAGAAAAACCTTGAAATTGCAAATAAAACGGTATTTTAAAAATTACTGCTTTTCGTGTTTCGCATGTTTCCTTTTGTCTTAAAAAAATATAAACGCAACATACAAAAATTAATGTACTTTCCATCACGCTAACAAAGAAGCATTATTACAGTAGCTTACATTTTAATTTTTTTATTTCTATGTTTACAAAACTATTTTCTGTCAGTTATCATAACATTTTACATAACTACAACAGAACTAATATTCGAAAAAGATCAAATAACAGTTAGATCTAAGCAACAAATATTTACAAAATAAACTTACACAAGTTTGGAAGCTCATTAAGAAATAGAACATAGCTTGTATATTTGTAGTTAAGCGCAAAGCTACACAATGGGCCATCTGTGTTAAGGCCCGGCATGGCCAGGTGGTTAGAGCGCTCGACTCACTATCTGAGGGTCGCGGGTTCGAATCCCCGTCCCATCAAACATGCTCGCCCTTTCAGCCGTGGGGGCATTATAATGTGATGGTCACTCCTACTATTCGTTGGTAAAAGAGTAGCCCAAGAGTTGACGATGGGTGGTGATGACTATCTGCCTTCCCTCTAGTCTTACACTGCTAAATTAGGGACGGCTAGCGCAGATAGCCCTCGTATAGCTTTGCGCGAAATTCAAAACAAACAAACAAACCATCTGTGCTTTGCCTTCCACTGGTATTGTACCCGGTTCCTAGCGTTATAAGTTCGCAGACATTCTGCTGAGCCAATGAGAGCAGAACATAATCATATGTTTCAAAAAATATCCTCTCGCCAGTAAAGTGACTCGCATCTAAAATATATCAATATAATGATGAAACTTTGTTGAATGGGTGGCAACTGCCCGTTGTAGAAACATAAGTGTATATGACGACGTTTCAAAAGTCTTCCGCCTTTCGTCTTCAGGTCCGAGCTTGACCTACTGACCAGCGTGCCCGAACTGGAAATCCGATGATACATGGTTTGCAGTTCGTTGCTGCAATAACGCGCTCAGTACTTGATATTGAAATTAGGCTTTTTCATGAATGAATAAATTGGTAAACTTCCATAATTAAAAACTACTCTTGAAACAAAAACAGTCTTTATGGAATAGGGGTGTAATTATTAATTTTAAATAAGATTTTGTATCAGTCTGGAGTAGAATGTTATTAAAAAACCACACACTAATATACAATTTGATTAACGGTCCATACATTTCCTTACTCTGATATTTTTTATTTTTTGCATTGAAGTCACAGTTACTCAAGATGCTGTTTTCAATATCCTAATGGTTTGTTCTGAAGAATTCATGTCTAGTTTGATTTACTAAAGCAAGTTGGTTTCAGCAAAAAACAAAAACTTTAACTGAAAGTCGAAAAGAAAGGTTTTTGGTGTTGACTGCCAATCAATTTTACCGAGCTCGATAAGAATAGTAAAGTTCAAAAGATCGAAACTCAGAAGATGATCCCAGATTCTGCCAGCTGACTCAAAATATCTTACATCGGATACCAAGACTCAATTCTTACCAAACTTTTTCTAAAGGTTTGTTTATTACAAACCTTTACAGTGTTCTTGTTCTGTCAGAGCGATTGCACAAGGAGACTTAGGATCAACATGAGTGGCGTAGTTTTTCATCTCCACTGGTGAATGCAGTATAGTGGGATCTTCTCCCTAACAATAATCTATGTTTAATTTTGTCAAGCTTCTAACTTAACCTAATATATTCGTTTCCTGAGTGTTAAAGAACAAAGTTTGTTTTAAAGTCATATAACACATATCAGGATTTGCTAATTAATACTAATTTAAACAGAAATAGAAGCAGCATATATAGATATAAGTTAATGAAAGATATGGTATTCGAAAAGTTAATATTTGAAAAAATATTTCAGCTGAGGTTTTTCTTTAAAATATGTACACTTTCCTGCGAATACCCTATGATAAATACTTTTCTTCCAGATTTTCATTATCAGCTGAGGGGGGTTCGATTTTTCTTGTTTATTTTTCTATTGGAATTTCGATTTTCAGCATGAATGGCACCTTGTGCACACGTGGGCTATACGCCCAGGTCAGAGACTCCTAGAAGTCACATATGGCCGTTCCTAATTTTGAACTACTGAATAAATGGAGGGTAGCCAACCAAATTTACCAATACCACAAGGAATCTGTCCCGCTCACTAAACCTTATAGACTGTCAAATTTATAATGCAACTATAGCTGAAATTACACAGTGTTTTCAGCAGCATCGTGTTTCGAACCTTGGACCGTCAGATCCTCTAGGGCTAAAGGATAAATACACACCCGTTCCTAATTTTGTACCAATGACCAGACGAAGTATTACCCACTGCCACAATGGTTTAATACAGCTCTTTGAATCAAATAACGGAACTGACTGTCGCTTTTATTACGTGTCACAACTGAAAGAGCAATGGGAGTCGTCACACATCTCAAACTTTGAAACTGGCAATTCATTACGCCAAGTGAACTCGAGGGCTATCTGGGCTAGCCGTCCCTAATTTAGAAGTGACAGACTAGAGGGAAGGCAGCTAGTCAACGCCACCTACTGCCAACTTTTGGGCTAGTCTTTACCAATGAATAGTGGAATTGACTGTCACATTATAACGTTATCACGGCTTAAAAGGTGAGTCTGTTCGGTGGTGGGATTTGAATCCGCGACCCACAGATTGCGAGTCGAGTGCCCTAACCACCAGACCCTTTCGCTCGAAAATTAAACTCAGCTTAAAAAGCAACTTGCAAGTATTTTGAGATTTAGAATATTGGTAAATGTCTTCTAAGTAATGACTTACTCCTTTTTTTCTTTACAGTTAGTTTGATTAGTATTATTGGCTATTATGTTTAAAATAATTTTAATGATTTAAATTAATTAAGGTAGTTTTCGGTTTTAATCATCTGGCTAGCTACCTTTTAATCAAAAGTTTTTAATATCTATGTATTATTTATTTTGTTTGCTTTTAAGCCCAAAGCAACACAAAAGGCTATCTGTGCTGTAGCCCAGCACGTGTATTGAAACTCGGTTTTTAGTGTCACAAGTCTTCAAACTTACCGCTTAGAAACCGGAGAATTAATAATTATGCGAAAAATGTGATGTTTAAATTGATTAATTTGTTTACATATTTTTTAAATTTCAAAACTATAGTAAATGGTATGTATAATTTACCACGCTCTTAAAAGGTTCCTGATGTTTAATAAATGTTTACGACTCACTAAAGAATTCTTAATCAAGAATGACTGATATAAAGTAATATAATGGATGAAGATTAAAGGCTTAGTTTAATTCAGAATGTCCATATATCACTAACTTTGAAATGGAGAGGATGGCATGATATTCTGTAATGTAATGAAAAAGTTTTTTTTTCGTAGTTATTTGGTGATCTGTGCACAAAACCATAATCATATCAAAACAATACATCTTTGATAAACCTATCTTTCTTCTAGAATATAAAGTAACTTACCTACCGAGCAATTATCAGTGCCAGTGCCATTCGGGACGTGGGAAGGACTTTTAGTATCTGCGAATTCCTTTATTTTATTAAACAACCAATACGAAAGCATAAAATAAATTTTCATCAAAGCTACACCACAAGGAATTCAAAAAGCCAATGTTTCATCGTACACGAAAGAACAGTTTTCTCAATGATTTTTAAAATGTTACTTTGTGCTTCTGATAGAGCAGTGGAATGGACACCGTCGAAAATTATTAGTTCTGAGAAGAAGAAACCTTTTAATTTTATATAGATATGCCATTTTATCATCTTTCGTGATTTTTGTTTTCATATTTTCACCATTGTATTGAAATCTTGCGATTAGCGTACGTTTCCTTATGTGCTATTGTAATCATATTGAAACTGATTCCTATAAATTAATGTATTACTTGCGATAGCGTCCGTATCATCAGCGTTTAAACACATTTTATAAACTATTTATGCGCCATTTTGCATTTGGATCCATGAATGTGTTCGTTAGAGGAACCCCAATAACACATGAGTAACACGAAAGGAATGTAAACAAAGATACCAATAATATTATTAATATTCTAATTAATCGCAGTAATTACAGTTGAGATGCATGCGTCTCCTGATTATCTTATGTAGAATATTTTATTTTATTTAACTCACCATCATGCCCAAAGTTGAACAAGAAATGTGGCCTGGATAACTAATGGATGAATATTTGCGGTAAAAATTTTATCAATGCTATAAGTGTAGCTACCAGTTTGGCCGCCAATTTTGATTTCATTCCTTT
>NW_013665612.1:1899149-1935829 GCF_000517525.1 Limulus polyphemus
GGATCCTTTTTTTGGCCGCACCTTTTTTTCCACCTAAGGTGTTTTTGATTAGATTTATATAGCATCTAAACTAAAAGACTTTGAAATACTTGAACATAATGATTATTAAAGGTTCATCCAACAATATAACATTGGAAAGACATTTAGTAATCTTGTGAGATATCATTGTAAACACAGCTAAAAATATCGTTAATAGCAAGACTCTCTATTTGAATGATTCAATGCATTTTAATCATTGTAAATTTTAGTTTTTGGCTGTATTGATTTATGACATTTTGTACTTTTACTGAGTTTGCTATATACAATTGACTTCATTAACTTATAACTTAACTTTTAGTCATGATATGTCAATAGTTTATTTACTTTTGACCAGAAATTCTTATTATTTTAACAAACTGGTCATTCATTACATATCATTGTAATTGTTAAATGTTAATCTATATCACATATTATGTATTATATTTACTCTTTGTGAAATCATTCTAATGTCATATAACTAACTGTATAATGTCCAGAAAGATTTTTTTTATGTATTTTATGGTAGATGTGTAATAATGTTTGATTTTTAGCTACATTGATACGCATGTGCATATCTTTCATAATTAAACATTGTTAAAGTAATTTAATTAATCCCTTGCAATCAAGCTTTCTTTTTCTTTTAAGGCTTACATTATAATCGGTTTAGCAAATATTTAGCTATCCAGTCGGTGTATTTTGAAATATTAATGCCTATCTACGTACGTAAATAGGATTAAGATACATCTAATACAAACAATATATATAAAGAAAACGTATTTGTAAAATTTTTCTTCACAAAATCTACATTATTCTACATTAACCCAGTTGCTGCTGAGATTTCATTTAATTATATTTTCAATATTGCATGAGATTTTAATTTTTCGCTTTGGAGGGGTTCTAGAAGACAAAACTTCGTTGCTATGGTGATGGTTCACTATGAACAGCAATTACACTGCTCGCTTTTTTTCTGGAGCGAGATCAAAATACTTTAACAGTGTTTCCGGGTTTCTACAAAACTGAATTCACCCATAATATGTACTTATGCCTATATGTGAAACAAATGTAATAATAAAAATAAACTGCAAGGGGGTCATACAAATCAGCCCCACAAAACAACGGAGAAAATATTAAACTAATAATTATCGCTTGGACACAAGCACGCACAAAATACCAGAATAAAATTATAAAAACTATCATTTTTAAAGATTTCCAACTGTGAGGTATCAATAAAATGGCGTTAAGGATATTCTATGTCTCCAGTTGTCCACAATAATCGCAAGGGAAAACTAGTAAGTTGGCAACATATATATACAATTAGGAGTCAATATTAAGGTAGATGCAGAATATAGCTATCAAAAACAATATAAATCAAGACTGCACCATCAGAAAAATAATCAGAAAATAATAAATCAAAATATTGAATAGAAAATAAACGATCAATGATGAACATATTTGTTTCCTATATAGTCAGAGTACATAACAACAACCACGTCTTTGACAAACCCTATTCGTACCCCGATGGAATAGCGCCACAATCCGGGTTTTGATTCCTCGCGATGGACACAGCAGAGATAGCCCACGTAGCCTTGCTCTAAAACAAACTGCCCCTAGTGGCACAGCGGCATATCTGCGGACTTATAACACTAGAAACCGGGTTTCGATACCCGTGATGGGCAAAACATAGATAGCCCCCTTGTGTAGCTTTGTGCTTAATTACAAACAAACTAAAACAAACCTTATTCGGTTCTACATAAACAGAGTTTCAACCAGCGACTTTACCGTCTACCGAGGGGACAATGATAAGTTTACGGACTTACAACGCTAAAATCTTGGGTTCGATTTCAGTGGTGGACACAGCAGATAGCTCAATGTGGATATGTTCAAAAGCAAACAAAGGGGCTTGAAATATGTAAAAATTCATTTAATTTCTGAAAGTTACAAATATATTTGCTGCCCTAGCATTCTCGAGAACTGAATGGCGACGTTTGATGTAGTCATGGCCTTTAATCAGGGATCAAAGTTAATAAGATATCAATCATTTTGTACGTAATCAGAGGTCATTGTTAATATATCAATAAGTTTTATTTATACATAATCAGAAGGTAGTGTTACTATCACGTCAAGTTTTCTTTACATAATAAGGGTAAACGTTAATATTACATTAAGTTTTATGTGCACATAGAGAAACTTCAGTACAGCTATTATTTAAAACATCGAGGAGACAACATTTGTAAGTAATTTTGAATTCCAGTTTGGGTATCTGAATATTTTGATATTGTAAATACGTAAAACCCGTACACCGTAGCATATATATATAGCAAAACATCTAAATGTGCATACATATACCACAGATGCTTTCGAACATGATATTGTTGTAGGCAATGTTTTTAATCCAGACTTTTCTCGACATTTGTATTGTTGTTCGGCCGGAAGGAAGTTTAACGTCACATGATTAGAGTATGGCCCAACGTTTGGACTTTTCTCCAAACGTTTTAGCAGTATTAAATTAGCCTAACATAGATGGATTATTGATTACTGTATCAGTCAGTGGATTTAGTCTGTAACTTGTGTAAGTTACTGTGAGACAGTCCTTTAATTCAATGATGTACATTTTAAGTTGTGTTTGCAACACATAACATAAATATGAAAAGTGGCATACGTAAGAAAAAATTAACTAGGAAGTGGCTGTATTAAGTTGAGGCTATCACTCGGTGAATGTTAAGTGAGTTACATAAAACCATGGAACATGCCGAACTTGTAGTCTAAAAAATAACGTTTTTGTCATTAAGTGTGCTGGGCATTGTTTTCTTCTTTTTACCATCCAAACAAACCAGCCCAATAATAGAAAACATTAGAATATTAAATGTAATTTCGGGTGTGCCACACTAATTGTTTGCAAAAGGTGTTTTAAACATCATTCATTAACTATAATTCGTTGACAATGATGTCTTTTATCTACTTTTGAGTTCCTCAGGCCGATTAAGATCTGGCAATAAAGAAATGTCTTTCACATAAAGGCAAGCTATCGCTTCTTTAGTTTTAGGCGTTATACGTAGTTTGTTTGATTGATGAAATTATCAAAATTCCAAACTATCATAGCTCTAAAGGATATTGAACTATACTTAACGCTAAAGTTTAACTGTTTTCATTCTACTCTGTTGGGCTGGTCTCATGGCAAATAGCGCCCTATATTTTCACCAAATTTGCTTTTAGTCTACATAATGGTGTTTTACATATACTCTAACCGAAAGAAAACACTTTGTTAAAATAATCTTCGTGCTCGCCTAAGTAATAAATGAAACACTAATTCCAGCATAATAGTGCGTTTGTTAAACAAATTGTTTAAGTCTTTCAATCTATTAGGAATCAGACAACTTAATTTCATTATCAATTTTTAATAAATGATTAAAGAAGTAAAGGAGTTTCCTGATGTAAGGATATTTTTTTATGATAATGACTAAAATTAAATTCAGACTAGGTCGTTCTGTCAAAGTCTGGTTAAACAAGTTCCCAGAATTTGAAGAGTGCAAGAGCAATGTTTTAATAATTTCATCGTTTATGAGAAACTAATGCAATTTTCGTCCTCAGAAATATTTTTTTTTCTCTATAGTACAATTGATTGGCTCAATTAGAAGTAAAAGTTTGAGTCAGTTATTAATCAGCCCAAATATTACTTCCTCGCAATTTATATTGATGATGCCCTCTAACGATATTCTATGTTGGATGGGAGAGAATATGGATCACCTATGGAAATGGAAACAAATATTATTTGTCCTGTTCGATTTTTCCACCATAATGTTTATTCTCTTGAATTTGAAACTTTTATTCAATGACAGAAGATAAAAATAGAATATGCTCTTGTTTGTATATGATTCTATCTCGAGATTATACTAAAATTATTAAACTCTACTAATTGTATTGTTTTCTTTGATATTACTAAGTTGATCAAAAATATTTTAGGACTGTCAGTTTGTTTTTCTTTATGACTTTTTCTTAGCTTCATGAAACAACGGATACCATTCATTGAGAAGATCACACAATTAAACTATAGCGACTTTGTAAAGCTGAACTGTTAGTTTAAGTATAAGTCAATAGTATAACACCTTTTTCATTTTAATTGAATTTAGATTGATTCCTAAAATGAAAGTGCGTCACAGGTGATATTGAGTTTAAAAAAAATGTTTCTGGACTGCATATATCTTCTGCACTAAATAGAATCTAAGAATTACAACATTAGAAACCGGGTTTCGATACCCGTGGTGGGCAGCGCAAAAATAACTATTAAGTAGCTTTGTACTTAACATCAAACAAACAAACAAGAATCTAAGAAATTAATAATGAAGTAATGTTAAGACCGAAAGGCACAGCTGAACCTAATAAAACTGAAAATGTTTGTTAGTTCTTTTGTTTCAAATTAAAACAATAATCTTTATTGCAGGTATCAAAAATTCACTCTTGTTTCCAATTAAGTCCATATGTAAATTCTCGGGAGAGCTAGGAAAGTATATTAGCGGAAGACTAAGCACATTAATGTAAAATAAATACATAACATATTTCAAAGTTTTGTTAATAAAGACTGTCTTTTAGTGCAAAGAAAAAAATTAAAGTAAATATACAACGTTAACTAATCTGCTGAACGTCTAAAAATTTATACATTTTTAAGCTGGTGACGAAACGTAAAGAGTAACTCACGAGTATGAAATGCCACATGTCAGATAATTTAATGTAGTGCTCTATACAATAATGATGTACATGCTTCAGGATATCAGTCTGACATATCAGAATATAGAGCATCTCATGTCAAGCCGTATGTTATAACATTGACATTGTTTCAATGACTCTGATGCATCACATTACAGAAAATTTGGTGTTATTCCGAATGCAGTAATAATGTACATATTTCACGATATCTATCATATCAAAAGTTGCCATGCTTTATGTAAGAATAATCTACACCCTTCCTGGTATCTGGCATTTGATGCAATATAGATTATTATTATACACATTTCTAGTTCTTGAAAATCCCAAAGGGACTAGATAAAAAATGCAGTGTTAAGAATATAAAAGGGCTAATGTCTTATCACAAATATTATTAGATCTATATTTGACTCGGACTTGAGTTAGAAAATGCAGAAAAAAGAAATTGTGTTTCACTAAAGCATTCAATATTATTATCTGAATATAAAGTCTACAAATGAATAAACAGACACTTCCGATAATATAAGTATACCGTCTCCATGCTTCATATGCATATAACCTCGACTTTTAAATACAGGTATTGTTCGATAAAGACCTCGGAATAAATGCAGTCACACCATGAAGGAAACGAAATGCTCCAAGACATTAACAGTATTTTCATGAGGTTGAATAATTGGTCTATGCATTGGTAGTCAAAGTCAGAGAAAAACTGCCAGGTCACTAAAAATATAGCTGTCTACATTGAATATGATTACAATAGAGTCCCAACGGTTTCTACACGGGCATGGCCATGTGGTTAGGGCACTCGACTCACAATCTGAGGGTCGCGGGCTCGAATCCCCGTCCCACCAAACATGCTCGCCCTTTCAGCCGTGGGGGCGTTATAATGTGACGGTCAATCCCACTATTCGTTGGTAAAAGAGTAGCCCAAGAGTTGGTGGTGGGTGGTGGTAGTGGGTGCCTTTCCTCTAGTCTTACACTGCTTAATTAGGGACGGCTAGCGCAGATAGCCCTCGTGTAGCTTTGCGCGAAATTCAAAAAACATACAAGTTTCTGCACGACCAGGGTGCTCAAATCCAACAGAATGGTATCTCTTTGTTGTGAAGCATAGCATAAAAAATTTCCCACGTCAAACGTCCACCACAGATGCAATTGTACTTTAATACTATAAAAAGTTATCTTCTAGCAAAAACTAGACAGAAACAACCCATAAGTGGAAATTACAAATTTCATCACACTGCTTGGGAAGTTTCAGTTTTTCCTACTAGTCCAGACTGCACAATCGTTGGACAGAGAGCGTTCCTGAGTTCGACAACTATCGCCGAACCCTCTGCAACCCTTGAAAATGGTCCGGCATGGCCAGGTGGTTAGGGCGCTCGATTCGCAATCTGCGGGTTCAAATCCCCGTCACACCAAACATGCTCGCCCTTTCAGCCGTGGGGGCGTTATAATGTGCGGTCAATCCCACTATTCGTTGGTAAAAAGAGTAGCCCAAGAGTTGGCGGTAATGACTAGCTGCCTGCCCTCTAGTTTTACACTGCTAAATTAGGAACGGCTAGCGCAGATAGCCCTCGTGTAGCTTTGCGCGAAATTCAAAAACAAACAAGCCTTGAAAACATATAATTGTATTTTTGTTATGATGTGGATTCATTTTAACAGTTGGACGATCACATCTAGTGGTTTGCGAAGGAATGATAGTTTGAAGTGTGATTCTCATATTGCATGTGTAATCCATTGTGGATCGTTCTCTGCAAAAGTATCCTAAACAACCAGTTTGTGTGGATATCAACATCCTTGTTCTTCACCAGGAATAGGGTGCAAAGGACAGATTTAAAATACAAATGATAATATTGTACCCTTTGTTTCATATTTATTTATTTAAAAACATTGCATTTTCTCTAGAGTGAGTGTATGTTTAGTTTCCTTAACGTTGCCAGTTTTACGTACCCTCTTCAGTGTCTTGCATACAGCTCGTACTGAAACAGGGTGCTGCCGTAATTCTATGCCAACCACAACTTTGGTTTCTAAACGCTTATATTTCAGTCCTTGAAGCTGAGAATGGATTTGAATTACCACCAAAACTACTACTTACTACTGGGCATAGTATGACTTTTATAAGCTTTACACTGGTGTGTCAATTTTTGATTGATCGAATGACAGCCTAAAAGCTGTATATTGCTTTACTGGAAGATATAAAGCACCATAACCCTCAATTATTCGAAGATAAAATAGCAAGACAAATATAATCTTAACAAATTATGTATAACAGCGGTTTCCAAACGTTTTTCAGTGTCGATTCCATCTGAAACATTTCGAAGTTCTGCGACCCCATCTGTTTAAACTGTATTTCAACCGGCTCGTTTAGCTTTAAATTTTTGTTCGTAAAATTCGCTACCCTTAGTTTGGGAACCATGGGCGTATAAAATTATTTTGTATACATTTAATGTTTTCTCCCATCTACTTAGTATTAGCGTAAACATGCTTTTAAAATATCATAACGAAGCCCCATCATAATATTAGTGTCAGCCACTATGAGATTCATAATATGAAACGATCTTAATTAAAGTGTGGGAACAACGGTGTTTAAACTGTATGTGCAGTCTGCCAGTATCCCTCACTATACAAATAGTGGGAACATTATTACAATTTAAATTGCAATATCCACCTTGAATTGTCCTAAGTTTGGAAGAGTTACTTAATCCATTAAGCTTGTTGGCCTAATTAGGTTTCTGCTGATATGAAAAATACAAAACATAGCTTTAGTGTTTCTTGTTTTTTTTACTTTCCTAGAAGTATTTTTTTTGTATTCAGAACATTATTTTGTCATTATCGAAATGCTGTATTAAGCTAAACAAAAACATCTTAATTTCGGCTAGTTACGACAGCTGTGTTATTTATTGCTACAGTTTATGTAATTTTAAAAAGTATTATTTTATTAGTTTGAGAGCTTAAATCATGAAACTCAACTCGTAAAACACATTTTTAGGGAAGTTATCTTAAAGAACGCCCATCATTTTAACTTTTATTTATCACAATGATTCTATTTTTATTTAAAAGAGAAATAAATACTTTATATATTTATCTTTATATAATACCTACTATTGTTAAGTTACTGCTTGAGAGGAGGTATAGACAAAGCACAATTTGATTGAAAGGTGTTGGTTAATGGACTGCATATGTCTAAGAAGTTTTTGGACGACGTTTCGAGTTCCTAGAGTCCTAGACAGATGCATTCCATTAACAACGCCTTTCAAGCATCATCAAATTATTACCAGAGCGCAGTGATAACGTCAAGTGAGGTAGGCAAGGGGTGACAGGAGCCACCTTAAATATTTGTCACCTCCCTAAAAAAGCACAATTTGATTGAAAGGTGTTGATTAATGGTCTGCATATGTCTAAGAAGTTTTTGGACGACGTTTCGAGTTCCTAGAGTCCTAGACAGATGCATTCCATTAACAACGCCTTTCAAGCATCATCAAATTATTACCAGAGCGCAGTGATAACGTCAAGTGAGGTAGGCAAGGGGTGACAGGAGCCACCTTAAATATTTGTCACCTCCCTAAAAATTTCTACTAAAGCTACATCTCACACATTTTCATGTATTCATGCATCAAACATCCACAGACGAGAAAACCTCGTTCAACGAAGCATGCGATCTCTGATTAATCACGTTATTTTTGCAGACAATTAGACTAAGAACTCAAAATATTTGAGAGGTACTTGTTTAGTCCAACCTTGGGAATTTTGCGTTTAATAAAACAAAATAAAACATCATGATAACATTCGGCAGGAAAAATGATCTTACTTGATATCTTCCTAATTGATCTTCCACGAATTTCCCATTATTTATTTAAAATTAAAAACAAAATTTGCACCACCAACTCATCCCTCTACTACTCATTCGTTACTTCCTCTCAGCCTTTCCACTACCTGGATGTGCTGCTAATTAAATCGTAAGCCTGCATGAAGGAATTATACATTAACTTCATAATTCTTTAATCTTAAATTCAAGCGATAAATATCTACTATTTTATATATGTAGAGTTTGATGTGGTGATTACCTGTTTCTTTAATCTTTAAAAAGACTTCGCATATTTATTTTAAATCTTTCAATTCTGCCTTAACCATGTCAATGTGCAAAAATGTAACTTTTGTGTAAGGACAAACATATCAGTATACCGGAATTTATTACTTCTAAACGACCACATTCACGTTTCTGTGTTGTCTTAGGTTCTCTAGAGATACCTTTTCTGAAGAACACAGGACATTAAGTATTCTCAACGAAACAAGATTAAATTTTTTTATTTAGATGTTTTGTATCTTATTATCTCATTATATATTTTTGTATCTTATTATCTCATTATATATTTTTGTATCTTATTATCTCATTATATATTTTTGTATCTTATTATCTCATTATATATTTTTGTATCTTATTATCTTGTCATATGTTTTTCTTTCCTGAAACATCAGTGCTTTTCTTTCCTCATTTGTTTGAAACTTAATGTGGAAAAGTTTAAAGTAATAAAACTATAGGAATTTAAGTTTTTATATACCTTAGGCCATTCTATATGTTCTCTCTGAGTGTTTGGAAATACTTTGTAGTAATTGTTTAGTACTAAAGCAAATGATTTTGAAAATTGTCGGAATAGTAACTTCGACTATAGAGGTTTAGATATCGACCATCTATGATATTTTTGTTAATGAAATACCTGTCTGCAAATTAATTTGCTAATATATTTAAATTAAGTAACTGTTATTAAAGTAATGAATGCTGTTCATATTGAAAGGCAGATTGCAAGTATTAAAATATCTATACATAGCACACATGATTTTCTATAATATTCAAACTGATGATCAAATCCTATATTAAAATAGTAAATGTCTGGATACAGTAAAGTTTATAGATATATAACATAAACGTTATTAAAATATTGGAATCACGTATTAACGCAACTCTATTATTCGGAACACACATATAATTTACAGAACCAACCAGATTATCTAAAATTTATGGTGGTAGTTTTTCCTTTCTAAAATAGTGTTAATTAATAATTTCCTTTATACTTAACGTCATTGAAACTGATTAACAGTTGCTTCTCATCACCTGCATCCATTTGGTACAGCCTTATCAACCATCATTATTTACGCTATTACTACGTGACGCTAAACGCTCTTTAATTAGGAGAATTTCATAAAATGTGGCAAATTTGTGTTTGAAAGTTTGCAACGAATAATGAATAATAACCGGACACCCGTACATGAGCTAGAAACTGCTAAGCTAGTTTGCTTGGCCTAATCAATACTTATGTATCTGCACGTGCTTTCACCCTATAGTTTTGCTGCTGTAAATCGTCCGTCTTTAATCCAAATGGCAAAAAACCAGAACCGGTCTATCGTTACTCTTAGATGAAGACCAATAGCTTACGTGACGTTTTTCGTAGGCGTGCGCAAAGATTTTAGTCAAAATTAAGCGGTTTTTGTTGAATAACGTTTCACACGTGGCTTATACTTAGACCACATTTGATACCTAATTATAGGTTGTAAAAATCTATTAGTGCATCAAATTAAAAAAAAAACAAATCCATGGAAGTTAAATATGTTCTTCTATCAAATACATTTTCCGCACTTTCGGTGTGAAGGAAAATCAGAATTGAAAATTTTATATATCGGGTATTTCTCAAGGGATTGCCTTGAAATTTGGTATGTGAAGTAAGGGTCCAGTAGAGCACAACCACTGAATATATGTGATAGTTTGGATTATCACAGTCTGAGCTGCAGAAAGTGAAAATTGCTAAACTATCACTCCTTTAATTGTTGTTGTTTGTAATCAAGCACAAAGCTACACAATGGGCTATCTGTGCTCTGCCCACCACGGGTATCGAAACCCGGATTCTAGTGTTGTAAGTCCGCAGACATACCGCTGTGCCACTGGGGCTATTCCTTTAATAACACACAGTGTGTCGTGCAGATTTTTTTTGGCCGCACCTCTCACTACCGTGTGTCTTGATGTATTGTAGAAATTTTCTTCATCGCGACGAAAACGCTCACAAGTAACTATCTCACAACTGTTACACTATCTCTGGAAGTTGTTGATTAAATGCATTCTATGGTTTTTCACTCGATATGAAATTTTTCCTTTCGTTGAAGCTTAAATTCACGTGATTTATGGATAGAGATATTAGTAGACGCATTACCTAAAGATAAAATAAAGTGGAACGCATAATCCATATATATATATATCCAGTCTATTCTCACTCTAAATAGTCCTACAGGTTAACAATGAAGCATCCGTTCAGAAAGTCACCATGCATCAGTAATCAGTTGCATTTTAAGTATGTTCTCACCAAAAACGGAATCGTACTACAACATTCTCCTAAAAGAGTATCTGGTTTTTAAGCGTAATAATGGCTAGATCGACAATGGTTTAACGTCATGTAAACTTAGGTTCTCCATTTTCATAAACTTATATATTACGAGTGGTTTAATAGTTACAATTTGTTACAGTACGTAGGTTGAGTACATTATATTAAAGCGATGTTGGAAACTTACCACGTCGTTAAAGTACATGTCGCCAGGTCCGGTCATGCTCTATCTGATGACCGTCGATCTTAGCAATGTCCTTGCAGCGTAGTTTCAATTATAAAGGGATCCAATTGTAGGTTGTTTGTCACTCCACCACCACCCTGATCGCACATAAGTATATAGGCGTTGCTTTCGGCAGTGTGCAATACCATGAATACCCGTTTCCCTCTCCAGCTAGTTGAGATATGCGACAGTTAAACGTATATATATATATAGTGGAAGCAACTAGTGTACACGTAATTTTTTCATTTTAACAGACGGAGATCCTTTCTGATTATGTTACGTATTGTTATCTGGGGTCCACTGACATTAAGAAAATAAGTACCCTCGTTTTAGGAATTTTTAATACTGGCCTGAACACATCTAAATGTAAAAATATTTTTTGTCGGATAGGGCTGTTACATTCCCTTCCCCAAAACGATCAGTTTTTAGTGACATCACCCTACCTATGTAACGCCAAAGAATATCAAAATTTATTTTTGATGTATACCGTTTCCCCGCAGTTGTATGTTTGTGGCTGCCACGTGACTTGTTGATTAGCATGTTCAAAATTGTTTTAATATAATGTACTTAACCCTCTGTACATGCAATACAACCGTTTTCTGTGCATATAAGACCAGTATTTTATTCAGACTTGAGTCTGCACATCCACAACTAATTTTTACTTATTACTACAGTGTTATATCTTATCATTACAGTGTCTGTTTTCCTAAATCCTTTTACATCCAGTTTTATTTCTTCTTTTTTTTCGCCTACAAGTACTTATTATAACATATTAACAGAATAGTTCAAGAAATATTTGATGCTAAGCTCATTTCAAGGGCATATGTTTAGGTAGTAAGAACGTTTGTTTATATTAAGGTTAATTATTTCTCTCAGCTGTTTCAATTTTTGATTTTTGCATTTCCTTAATTAAATTACTTTAGTCAAGGACTAAATTTTACATTAAGAAAATTAGGGTTTCCTGTTCTCGATAAAATATTTTGCTGCGGCCACATTTGAGCAACTGTTGTGTTACACTGTTGTTGCTTTGTTTTTTTAAAACAAGTTTATAGTCAGTGAGTAATTCAAAATTCACTTACTCATGCCTTCTTTGTTGGCGTTAAAACTTTCGAACATTTTCACAATAACATTTATAACAGAAATATTCGAGAGTAAACTGAGAGCTTTATGTCAAGAGAAAACTCTAGAACACGTACGAAAAAAGAAAAAAAAAGGATTCCAAGCACGTGTAAATATTTCCTTGAACTAATTGTTTCAACTTCTGCGTTAATGTGGCTATTTACGAAGTTACCGAAAACTAATCACTTTTCTACGACTCTCAGTCACATATTGAAGTTTTGCATTACATTTTTTTTTTAAATTACAGTTTCTTATATTTTATAATCAGAGAATTATCTACAAATTTGTCACATTTCTTTGCAGGATATCCCCACAAATACTTTGCAGAAAAAGTGACGGCTCTTCTCGGAGAAGATGCCGTTCTTCCATGCTCTTTCGAATTTCCAAAAGGTGTTCCTGTTCCTTATATTATTCAATGGCACAAAAAAGGCATCAAAATTCCTATTTATATCTGGTACGCCGGTTACCCTCCTCACATTGGCGAAGGCTACGATGGTCGAGTGTCTCTCACGGGTCAGGCATCTCTCAACCTAACCGACTTGCAAGAACATGACCAAGGAACATATACTTGTATAGTGAACTTCTTTGATAGGTCACCAGATCAAAAAAGAAATGGAAGTCTGGTTCACTTGTTCGTACACGGTAAGTCGTTTCGTTTCAGTAATATATGTAATCTACATAATGATTTATTCATAGCCGTATGTTATGGATATATACAGTATTGAAAATAATTAAAAGAGGTCATACACATACAGAAGTCATAAACAATGAGCTATTGTAACTGAATGGCCAGTTTATTATTATTATTGTTATTCATTATTAAAGAAATACAAAAGAAAAGCGAGTAAGTTATACAACGCATCATAACCTTATAAATGTATAATGTATAATTCTTCAGCAAAGTCGTTTGATTTGTTTTTCCAGTTTTCATATAATCTGAACAAATACAGCATTTTTAATATTCATGTCAGGATTTTATGCAGGGCAAGTTAAACAACGGTTGCATGTGTTCAGTAGGTCTTTTTAACTGCAGGTAACGTTTTATCATATTTGATTCATGCATCAGATCACTGTATTGCTTGAAATGAATCCAGTCCCATCAAGTTTTGTTCCTGGGGGAATGACATTATGAATAAGAATCTTACTTTACCTGTCTAAAGTCAGAGTGTCATCAATTTTGCGTAGATGTTCAACATCACTGACTTAGATGCAACATACTTTCATTGAGCCCCAAACATATTTCACTGTATATTTGTACTTGTACGTTTATGGTGAAACGTTATCTTCTCTGATATCTAACAAAACATCGTTGGTTGTTGTCAAACAACTTGAAGTTGTATTTATCTATAAAAAACACTCTCCCGAATCTTTACTAATCCAATTGATGGATGTTTTATGCTAATTTCTACCATATGCAGAATTTTTTGAGCTGATACATATCCGATTAGACCATTTCGTGCTAATTTGTATTTTATTCTTATGTAACTAAAACCCACACCTGCAATTACAAGGTCGTTAGCAAAATATCTACTGGATTGTTGTTCACAACGTAAATAGCACATTATAAGCCACTTAACATGACTATTTATAGTTTGTGCTTTCTACTTCAACAGCTTCTATTACCAAGAGTGCTAGTTTTATGTATCCTCTTCAGAGTTTCCATATAACTCCTAGTGAAACATGACATTTTCCTCAATTTGTCGTATGTTGTAGACTTCACTAGCCAAAACTGATTTCTATACGTTTGTCATGTGACATTTCTGTCCCTGGGAACCATGAGTGCATTCATCACACTTCAACTGGGAATGGTTTGACTGCTTGTACTTTTATAGGCATTATACTTATGTTTCACTGTCTGATTGGCTGGATGACAGCTAATTAGATTATAAGCTATCAGACGTAATGCTCTGGTGCAGCTCATTTTTATACAATAGAGGAGACGCAGTTCCATCATAGTTGCATTGTATACCCATCTTATTCACTATTTCAGTAATTATTACCAGTACTGTACATACAAAGTGAACGCGTTACGCCATTAGAAAATAATCTATCGTGTATATACTTATCAAATCGCTTATGTATATTCCCTGTTTTCCACCATCTAGCTCAAAGACAAATAATAACTTTTGATTCTAATAAAGGAGCAACCGTTTCTCGAAATCGCTCATGACTGCAGACTCGATTATGTGATTCCGTAATCGTTCTTAGCGGTTCCCTGTGATTCATTCTTAACATTTTTATTCTTTCAGTTAACATTTTACAAGGTTATCTATACTACCTTCCTTATGAACACAGATTGTTTTTGTTTAGAAGACAAATAAGTAAGTTACTTGAGATTTTTTTTACATCTGGATTACAAATAATCGAGTCTGTTCATGCAGACTAGTAATTTACAAGAATCAGTGCATGAAAATTGAATTTTTCCAAAACCTTTGAAAAGAGAAGGCCTATCTTCTAAAAGCATCCGGGTTATCAAGTTTAGTGAATTATGATTTATCTATTTTTGCTACTCTTGCGTGATTGTTAAGTATCATGAATACACAAAATAAAGACTGAGGCCGTCTTCATGCACTGAAAAGAAATTAGGCATATCATAGGCTAGCCTCTATTATTCAATTCTACTTTCCTTTATTTTTCCTCTTGACCAATGTTATGTTATAAATTAGGAAGAAAGTTAATTATCATGAACATCACACCAGGTAGTAATTTTTGCAATTCTGTAATTTTACGCTATCCTATGTGCACACAAAAGGTGAAAAGTATTGGTTTGTTTGTTTGTTTTTGAATTTCGCGCAAAGCTACACGAGGCTATATGCGCTAGCCGTCCCTAATTTTGCAGTGTAAGACTAGAGGGAAGGCAGCTAGTCATCACAACCCACCGCCAATTCTTGGGCTACCATTTTACCAACGAATAGTGGGATTGATCGTCACATTATAACGCCCCCTCGGCTGAAAGGGCGAGCATGTTTGGGGGGACGGGGATTTGAACCCGCGACCCACAGATTGCGAGACGAATGTCTTAACCACCTGGGCATGCCGGGCCTAAAAGTATTGGTAGTGGGTTAATATGATTATAATGAATGTTCTTTTTAATAATGAAATCTTAAACTTGATTACGAAAAGTGTAATAAGGAAAAATGAAAATAATGAAGAGGACGAGTCTGGAAAATGTATATTAAGTATACTTTTTCAATAACTGCTTTTATTTTTTTGAGGCTTACATAAATAAATTAATATGAAACTATTTCAATATTATCCGCTTAATGAGCTTCAATTTTATTTCATATCTTGGTATTCTTTTATGCTTCTCTGGGATCATGTACAGTAAAATTCCAAGCAAAAAAAGTTGCTTTTATTTAGGATATTGCTAAGTAGCTAAAAAATAATAAAAACTCAATATGATAATTTAACTATGTTTAAAATTACATTTTAAAGAAATAATTTTAAACGATAACTATGCTTTAGAAAATGAACTTTAAGAAAATACTTGATTTCGAAACTATAGACAAATAATATAAAATACATATATAAAATATTTTGAAGGAAAATTAGTTATTTAATATCAGGTGGTTATATTATGGTGATCTCATTCCCAAGTTTCATGTTGTAAAAATCATCAGTGTATGTATTACAATATTACGTTGTTAAAAAAGAAACGACGCTTGAAGTGGTCATGGTTAATTAGGATTGATTGATGTGATATCCATTGTATATATACATATCTGCTACAGTCTTCTAGACTCCTACAAGAATAAAGGAACAACCAACTCTTGGACATTTTTGTTATTTAATTGATGTTAGCCATATCTTGTTGTTGCTGTTTTAGCACAAACTTACACAATTGGCTATTTGCACTCTGTCCACCGCGGGAAATCGAGCCCCGGATTTTAGTGGTGTAAGTTTATAAACTTACCGCTAACCCACCAGAGGACTAACCATATCTCAAGTCACTTCTAATCCAGAATTAGGGGATGAAAATATAATTTGTTGGAAGTATTTACAAAAATTGGCACATGTGACAATATTAGAAAAAACAATTGAAACTTTTTAATTTATATTGTACAGACTCCTCGTGAAAAAAAATGTTTAAAAGACTGTGATAGTTTATCTTTCTTGTAAAAGGTCAGGTTAGAGCAACTTGTTCTCCATTCACAGGTCGTCACAGTTCCTTTGAAGCATTTTCTTGATGCATTTTACAATCCCATTTTTGCTTTAACATACATTTGGTATGACTTAATTAACGTTTTCTCTAAAAAAAACATATTTAAGTGACTGCTGCCATTTTTGATTTCAAGTTTAAGAATCATAATAGAATGAATTTTGTACAAACGAAGAAGTCATACCTATAACGACCTCATAGCTGCTATGTTCTGTTTGTCTATATAATGTATTAATATGTGTTTACACTTTGTAACTGGCCCCCCAGTAGCATAGCGGTATGTCTGCGGACTTACAACGCTAGAAACCGGGTTTCGATACCCGTGGTGGACAGAGAACAGATAGCCCATTGTGTAGCTTTGTGCTTATCTACAAACAAACAAACTTTGGTACTGACAATGGCCAATTAATTTTAGGTCGCCTGTTTCCCGATGGCATAGCGTTAAGTCTAAGGACTTACGGCGTTAAAATACTGGGTTCGGTTCCCATCGGTGAACACAAAAGATAACTAAAACAAACAAGCATATAGACTATCAATACTTATTGTCTTGTTTTTTCGTCATTATAATTCTAAGGAAAGTAACTGGAAAGAAATAAAGTATTTTTATCCAAAAAGAAACAGTCTACATAACCCAGAAAAAGAGGAGGCTTTATACCGTTAAAACTTCGCAATGCTGATGTAACACTGCTGTTTTACAGCACTTATTTAAGAAAAACCTCTTGTTCCAGTCGGTTCTCTAAGTTTGTATTCTGGTTCTAGGAGTGAAACTTTCTAAAATCCTATAAGAAAGAAACTACAGGAAGTTTGGAGCTCGTCTCCTATGCTCTCCATTCTAATACAGTTTATCCTTGCCAGAAACTGGAGGGGGGGAGAGGGAGGTTACATGTTATCCCTTTCCTGTTCTACTTTATTTATTACTTCAAAATGATGTTTACTTTCTGAAGTCCTTACCTTATCCTCACGAAACTCGGTATTTACAGATATGAATAAAACAAAGAGGAAACAACAAATACCAAGATCAAGAATAGGAAGGGACGAAGTTATATTAATCAGGGCTCACTGTATTACTAAAGAGAGTTCCTTTAAAACAACTGCTTTTTTTGAGCCATGGAAATAGAAAAAAACAAATATGCTGAAGAAAGAATATCTTTACAATTTGTATATGCAGAACCCCATGTCGAAACTGTATAAAGGATGAAGTTCACTGATCTACTGGTTCATTTGTTTGTCTTCAAAAGTTACTTAAAGGTAATTGGACTGATATATTTGCCAATCCCAGTCGTAATGAGACTAAGATTAAGCTTTAGGCGCCAGTGCTTTGTGCTGTTCTATTGATTTTTAAAACAATTAATTCAATATTTAACTTTTTTTTTCAATACAAAAAGTAAATGAATATATAATTTGCTTAATGCTTGTGAGTAAAAAGAAAGATTCTTTCTACTGCACCAAGCTGACGCCCATTTGGATTTTGACTGCAGAAGATACTTGTCACAGCTTCCCAAAGCGTTATAAGATGTTGTGAGCTTCGAACAGTGGAATTTGGTAATTGTTTAAAAATTGGTTGTTGAACTCCTTAATATGTTAAATTCAAACTTACATAAATTGCATCATAAACTGGAAAAGCGAGATTTTTTATTCAGTGAAATTATCCTTTTGGTTTTAATTGTTTAGTCATGGCAATAATATATACTGTAAGCCTGACAATTAAATAGCAATACATTTTTGTTCGTGTACGCAGTTAAACGGTTCGAATTAACTAAAGATGTTTTCTTGTACAGTATTCGTAAATGATTCTAAATTTTTAATAAAAAATAATAATTAAAGTCGTTCGAAGTACTTGTAGCCGTTTAATAAGCTCAAAGTGGTTTCACTTTTGTTCCCAATTCTGTCTGTTCTCACAGACTAAAACTTCAACTAGCTAATTATGTTTTTCATTCCTTGTCTATTTAGTTATTATTAATTCATATGAATGTCATAAAAAAGATAAGCTTATTTTAACTATAATACAGCAGTTATATTCATTTCACTATCTAAAGAAAAGAGAAGGTATAAGACAATAGATATTTTCGTTCTATGTTCTAATAGTTTATTTTTCCTGAAAATAATCACACTGAAAGTTATATTTTATCCCCTTATTTCATGAAAGTATCATTATATTAAAACATTTTTCCAACAGTGGGATGATTTTTCCATCAAATTAGCAAGAAACTCCGTGAAATCACCTAATGTTAATTTGAAAATAATTATTTCCGTGTACATAAGTTTAAATAATTTCCTTCATGTAAATACGTGTTTTCTAGAACTCTTAACGTCGTCTACACTACCATGAATATTACTAGATTCTGTAAAATTTAGTGACACTAGAGCATACAAAACGGTATTATCGATCTATATATTCCTGAAAGACATACATTTTTCACGATCTGAGACAAAAAGATGTTCTATTGTGAAGTCTAAAACAGGACTTTTTCGTTTGAAAAATTATATTTTAGTTAGTACGATAAGAAAGAATAGTAGAAGGTATTTTATTCTATGCTCATATAAGAAAAACGTACAACCTCCTATACAAAGGCATGCATATTAATCAATGAGTTTATGTGCGTGCAATGAGCCTTTTTCAACATATTATGTACAAGGGCAAGAGAATAAGAAGTACTTTTCCAAATTAATTAGCTAGCTAGGTTATATATATATTTTTAAGTCACCACTTCAGAAGGACGTTTAACCCATTAATTAGCAGTACCAAACGAGATTCATGCATTCATTGAATAATAATTAAAATAATACTGACTTGAATACGTTCCCAAAGTTCAATATAATAATGATTTGTGTGAACAATTGAATAATACAATACTTCAAAAACCGTCAGGACGTGATGAGATAAAACGAAAATCTAAGAACAACAAGAAATGACATTGTTATTTATTCCTAATTCTCGCAAGCTAAGAGAAATATTGAACCATTTGTTATCTCTATATTGCTCTTAAAAATATGCTACTGAAACTGATGGGCTATATATAAAACAATATATCTCAACTCCTTGCTACGTTGACGTAATTTGAGATTCCTCCCCCAGTTTTTCTTCTTTTTAAGAGTTTAGGGTTTTCTGAAGAACCTTCTCATACTTTATAGATCAAGACCATAAGTTATGTTGTTGTCTTATAGAAAAAACAACAACAAGAAATAGTGTTACGTTTTCCGTACTTATCTGTAACTTGCTATCAGCAACGATAATACGCTCTAATGGATTAACAGACAGAAGAACAAATTCAAACAGATTTTTTTTTTCACATGAAACATAATTGAGATTTTGGGATAGTAGGCAAAGGTAATTTTATCGGTACATTTTTTGCTGTTAACTTATTTTAAAGATCATTTGTTGCAGCCTGATATTCCAAGATGCCTTGAGGTTTTTTTTTTTCTGTTTTTTGTTGTTGTTGTTTTGGACTAAACAGATTTTGATTTCTATTCAGATAAAATAATACTGGTGAAGCTATATGCTTTATCTAATAATATTTTTTGTATCCCCTAAAAGATCGTGGACAACGTAAACGTAATGACCTCTTGTGGAAGTACTCATCAGACTTAAATAACAAGTACATTTGTATACAATTCCCATGTAATTCTTTTTTATTTTTCTACAATGAAGAAGATGAAATTTGAATAACTTAATGCTGTGAAAAATACTTTAAAAGTATTTAAACATTCATATTCAAGAGGTCCATGGATTAAAAGCACGGCTGTGTGATCTTTCTCCTGGTGCGCTTTTATCTTTGATGCGTTTTTTTTTTTTTTGTTCAGGTGTGTTGTTCCCATCACCAAAATACCGGAAATATAGCACAATAGTTATCTTTGATATTTATAAGCTATCGATCTTCACATGCTGGTTCTTATTACTTGTTCAACTGAAAATGGAAGTTTTTTGCTTACTTAATTTATATATATATATATATATTACATCTATTGCAAAGACGTTCTTTAAGTTCCTCCATCTATTATACTCCGTTACTAGTGAAATAATGTTACTCTAATGAATTTGCGTTTTCTGATGGACACAATTACGTCTATGAAATAATTCGTTTTCAGTGTACTTATATTATAACTCTTGTGTGATATATAGATTTGCTGCCAGCCCTTTATCAACTTCATAATGTTTTGTCATTATATAATGTTATAATGAATTAAAGTAATACCATCTGTAATAATATAGCCGTTAGTTCGTCATATTTTCTTTAAGCATTTTCCTTATTCAGTTTTGTTTCCTTGTCTGTAATATGTTGAAAATAGTATTAATTGATTACAAAGGCAAATACACTGCCTAATCGAAATGTCATTTAAACACTTATTTTATTTCTTCCTATCAGCATTCGTTTATATTTTCAGAAAAAAATTGGATCTGCCTGACAATTTTTTTTTGTCTAGAGTTTGTTCAGTCATAAGAAAGTAGTAGTTTTGAATGCCTATAGTCATCTCAGGTTGAGTCATTAGCAGAGGTTTTTTGTTTTTCCTGTTTCACCATACAAAATTAAAACGTCATTGAAAATAGGAGGTTTTTTTTTTTTTACATTGCTGAGAGAATTCACACAGGGGATGGATTTCAAATAGAATTAAAACTCGGGTTTGTTAAAATATTGAAAAGGACAACTGTTGAAGGTTTCCATGCAACATTTACACACACTATAATGTATTTAAAATCTTTACAAAGCTTTTATTTTTAATGAATTTTACGTTCACATGTTTATCATGAATGCTATATTTTTGCCACAGTATAAATATCTGGTGTTCATTGAGTTATTTCTGCACGAATTTAGAGTATGCGTAGCTTAACATAGAAACAAAGAGCCTATAAAATTGTTAGAAAATCAGAATAATGAAAAGAAATGAATAATTACATAATATCAAATTATTTTTACACTATTCGTTTGAACAAGTAGATAGATCTTTTGAATTAGCTCTGATATAGCTTACAAACTGAAACTGTTCTTTTCTAATTATGTAGAAGTAAAACTGGATAGGGGATGTGACGTTGCAAATGGAAGATATATTAAGAATGTATAGTAACTCGTATCTTGATGCCCCCCAGTGACACAGCAGTATGTCTGCGGACTTATACTGCTGGAAGCCGGGTTTCGATACCCGTGGCGGGCAGAGCACAGATAGCCCTTTGTGTAACTTTGTACTTAATAACAAAAAAAAAAAGAACGTATCTTGATACATGGTCACGAAAGTTAACTTAGGCTCATTCAAAATATCACCTTTTATAGATCTTAAAAGAAAATAATTTATTTGAGAAAACAACATTATGAGATGCTCATCAAAGCTGAAATAAAGCTATAAGCTACTTGAGTTTTGTGCGTACTATATTGGCTGATATTAAATGTGCTGACCCGGCATGGCCAGGTGGTTAGGGCACTCGACTCGCAATTTGCGGGTCGCGGGTTCGAATCCCCGTCACACCAGACATGCTCGCTCTTTTAGCCGTGGGGCGTTATAATGTGACAATCAATCCCACTATTCGTTGGTAAAAGAGTAGCCCAAGAGTTGGCGGTGGGTGGTGATGACTAGCTGCCTTCCCTCTAGTCTTACACTGCTAAATTAGGGACGGCTAGCGCAGATAACCCACGTGTAACTTTGCGCGAAATTCAAAAACCAAACAAATGTGCTACAAACAATATATTCTTAAGACATCTAATCATTTAATACATACTTAGAAGAATAAGATAACAGAGGTAGCATAGTTGCAGTAACTCATTATTGTTAACTTTTTCTGGGCACATGCAGCAATATGCATCTATAGATAGGTGTACTTAAACTTTATTTTCAATTCTACTTAACCATGTAAGAAAGATCGTAGAATAAAGAAGTGCGAGCTTAACACTGCTATTTATTTTAATAGTGGAAGCGCTTTCGTCACGTTAAAGGTGCTATTCGGCTTAAAACGATCATACTGTTTAATTTCTGGATTAACTAGATTTCTATCAAACTTCTCATTTTACTAATATCTGGCACAGCTTTTGGACAATAGATTCACAAACACACACACACACACACATATATATATATATATGTGTGTGTGTGGAAATAATCAAGTAAACAGATTGGAAGTAGGGCATATAAGTAGTACGAGAATACCACCCTATTATCTTGTGAAAATGAACTGCAACAGACTACAATCACATATTGATAGTTTACAGTGTATTTGGTTGTCATATGGCCATAACAACGGCAAGAATATTTCACTGATAATATGTCTCACAAACAAACGTTTAAAATCTCACTTTACTTAAGAAGAACAGTAAAATATTAGTTGTGAAACTATAGTCTTTATTTAGTAACCGGTTTCGTAGATTCGATAGTAAAATTAATAGAATCAGAAAAAAAAGCAGTTAAAATGACTACAGTTCGAATTTTAATACTTATTAGAATAAAAACAGGAATATATATATATATATAAACATATAAAGTTATTAGTTATTTTTCTTGTTTGTATATTTTACCGTTGAAGAGAAAATGTACACATTTAATTAATTATGAAATTCATTCAGAGAAAAATATGAAAATAATGTTTTCATATTGTTTTAACTACAATACGGGCCGGCATGGCCAGGTGGTTAGGGCGTTTGACTCGCAATTTGAAGATCGCGTGTTCTAATCCCCGTCCCAAGCCCTTCAACCGTGGGGGCGTTATAATGTTACGGTCAATCTCACTATTTGTTGGTATAAGAGTAGCCCAAGAGTTGTCTGATGACTAACTTCCTTCCCTCTAGTCTCTAACTGCTAAATTGGGAACGGCTCGCGCAGATAGCCCTCATGTAGCTTTGCGCGAAATTCAAACTATTAGGTCGTCAAGAATTAATGTCGCGTTTTGGAACACTTTCATTACCCCCCCCCCCCAAAAAAAAAGTACATCTCGTATAATAGTTAAAGGAACCATCTAAACGTCACGTATATAATGTGTAAATTTTAGTATACTCTAATCCCTTATAGTGATGGCGCACGATGAGAAACACATTCGGTATGTAATGTTGTTGCATACAAGAAGGGAAACAACGTCTCTGTAGCCACAAAGAATATCAAAGAAGTTTATGGAAATGTTTTGAACGTTCGTAAGTGCCAACGATGGTTCAGCAGATTTCATTCAGGTGATTTTATTTAGCCTTAAAAACTGTGATGGCAGGGCCCAACATGTTGGAATTGATATTGATGCTCTGAAGACGCTTCTTGAGTCTAACCCAAAGCAACACACTCGTAAAATGGCCCTGAAATTGCATGTCTCTCATGAAACAATACGCAAACATCAAAGGAATTTGGGAAAACTCCTTAAAGAAGGTGTTTGGGTGCATCACGAACTCTCCAATGATAATCGTTTCCAACGTGTGAACGTTGCTTCGTCTCTTCTGGCGCGTGAACCATTTTTGGACAGAATTGTCACCAGTGATGAAAAATGGATTATCTTTGCGAATATTAAACGCCAAAAACAATGGCTCAGTCCTAGACAAATATCACTTCCGACCCCAAAACCTGAACTCCATTCGCAGAAAGTAATGCTTTGCATTTGGTAGGACATCAAAGGAATAATTCATTTCGAACTCCTCAATCCACAGCGAACTGTCAATGTAGAGATCTATAGTCAGCAACTGGAACGTTTAAATCAAGCTCTTTATCAGAAACGGCCTTCACTCGTCAATCGGAAAGGTGTTCTTCTTCTCCACGACAATGCACGTCCACTTGTGGCACGTTTTACGCAACACAAGATTGTGGAGTTGGTTTGGGAAGTTCTTCCCCACCCACCATATTCTCCAGAAATGGCACCATCAGATTACCAGCTTTTTCGTTCGCTGCAACACCATCTTAATGGGAAAACGTATGCAAATGTGGAAGGTGTTAAAGAGAACTTCGACATGTTTTTTGCTTTAGAGCTGAGTGATTTCTTCAATCAGGCCATTAACAAGCTGATTATAAGATGGAAAGGCATCATCGGTAAGAATGGAGACTATTTCATTTACTAAATGTTTTGTTTTAATACATAAGCGACATTAATTTCTTGACGACCTAATACATTTCATAGGTATTGTTCTAACTTTTTTTGTTTCGTCACGAGATTAATGTGGTATATTAAAAATGAAGGTTATAATTACTCTCTTCTCTCTAATGGCGTTTGTTGATTTTTCAGCACCACCACATTTCAGTATCAAACCACCCGATGTTGTGTATGTAAACATAGGAGAAAAATTAGCTCTTTTCTGTGCTGCAGGTGGAACACCTGATCCGGATATCACTTGGTATATGGTAAGCCAAATAGATTTCCTTATATTACCCGATTCAAATAGATGCATATTTAGTTGAAAATCGATTTAATTTTATTATTCGTTGAATTTACATGGTTTTCATTTACAAATTCTAGTAAAACATACTTTCCTTTAATCTAAGCTTAAACTAATAATATTATTGTAGGATGTCTAATTGTTTCTTTATCGTTTAATACATAATCTAAATAAAGAATACCAAGAAGATTGTAACTCTGAACAGTAACCATGCAGATACGAAACTGATAAATAAACATTATTAAAGGCTTGGAAAATGTTGTGTTTTAGTATTGAATATTTCAGTTGAAGAGAATACAAGTTGTTTTATATGTATATACATGCCTCCCCAGTGGCACAGTGGTATGTCTGCAACGCTAGAATCCGGGTTTCGATACCCGTGGTGGGCAGAGCACAGATAGCCCATTGTGTAGCTTTCTGCTTAGTTACAAATAAACAATCAACAATGTATATACATAAACTGTAAAAATAATTTAAAGAACAAAACATGAGACCTTAGCCTGTTTTCTGAACTTTGTTTATTAATCTGTTTCATAGTTTCAGTGGCTACTCGTCATTTAACCTTATAATGACATTTAAAATACTTTTAGAGTTAAAATATACGTTAAACAAGATAGCTTAGCAGCACAAAAAACAAAACAAAAACAGATATATTTATTCTGCAGGGCGTCCGAAAAGTCTGGAACCGTAGGCAATTCAACTAATTTTACAGTACGTGTTCCACATGCTGTCCTTGTAATGCGAAACAAGTTTGGATTAACAGCAGGATTAACTCAACTTTCTCATGTTTTGACAGCGCCATAATCAGTCACGTATCTGAAATTAAGAAAAGCTACAAATCACCTAGGGTTCCAGACTTTTCGAAAATCCTGTAGTACAAATTAGTTCCTGCATTATAGTCTAAATTCTAAAAGATTGTATTAGAGATGAAAAAGATAAATAATGATAATTATATTTATACAATAATATAAACCAGCTGGAGAGCA
Source organism: Limulus polyphemus (assembly GCF_000517525.1). Classification (NCBI taxonomy): domain Eukaryota; kingdom Metazoa; phylum Arthropoda; class Merostomata; order Xiphosura; family Limulidae; genus Limulus; species Limulus polyphemus. The sequence continues at coordinate 1,925,042 of NW_013665612.1, forward strand.
TAAAATTTATAATAACAAGATTATTATTATCACCTTTAATTCCAATAACGTATAAGAAGGTTTGGCCACGTAAGGAGATTTAGGCTAGGCCTAAATCAATACACTAAGTTAGTAATCAAAATCAATTCTACTTATTATACTTCGTCAAGATGCAGTAATACACAATTGTTATTTATATTGTGTTAAAAAGCTTTATTTAATTACATTATTTAAGAAAATGATATATATATATATACAATGAATGTTTAGGCAGTTGGTAAAATAAACTATATTTCTGGGTAAAAGGTTGACGTATGTTTTGTTGTTTGACTTGATTAAAACAAATCACACGACTGATGATTTCTTAATGATATCAGTAGTTTGATGAACGCAATAACAACAACAATGAGACTTTACATTCGTATTTGTGGAAAACCTACTAAGGATATCTGCCACCGTCCCTAATTTTGAAATACTGACTAGAGGGAAGGCAATCTGATTAGTCGACATCCTACCACCCAGAGATTGCTTGCCTCTCTGATAATGTACCCACAGCTTAAGGTGCATGGGTGCATTATGAGAGTGGCATGTTTGACGTGCGAGAACTATTTTGTGGTGTGGTACTAATTCGAACCCAAATTGCAAGCTCCGAAATACATAGCTTTACCACAGTACTAAAACCCACACCTTTAAAGCTTACACTAATTTATATTCTAACAGCACATTACTATATAACTCTCTTTTTTTATGTTAAGTGGTCCCTCGGATGCTAAAATCAGAGGTTTAATTCCCTGTGGTGGCATATATAGCCCATTGTGTAACTCTGCGCAAAAGAGCTAATGACAAAAACAACTTACGTTAAAGGGCATTAAGCTTCTATGTTTACTAGAATTATCTATTGTTGTTCGTGAGAGAAATTTACTTTAGCATTTATGTATATACTGTAACAATAAATATGTATCTTTCAGGACAACATTCCACTAAATGAAGGTTCCAACATAAAAATCAATCGAGGAAGTTTAGAAATATTTAAAGTTCGGGAGTCTCACATTGGAGATTACGTGTGCAGAGCCAGAAATAGTGAAGGGAGTATCGTAGCTAACACAAAGGTTATTGTAGCTGGTAAGAAACATTCTGATTAAACAAATGAAAAAAAAAAACTGTTTTGAAATTTAATATTGTTTATTGCATCTTTGTTAAATTCACATTAATTCCTTACTGGATTGTTTTATTTTCAAAAATTCTATAGTTCACGAGGACTGTGTTACCAAATGAAGTATGTAAAACAAGTTTAGATAAATATGTTGTGAACTGAAAGGAAACTCTGTACAATATATTTATTTCATTTATGTGCGTGTTTTTTTTTTATTCTTGATGATGGATCAGGCTATTTCTCAGTGTTCTGCTCTATATCATTTACTTATCAGATACTTTTAAGAGAAACACTAATAATGCATTGAAGAAATTGAAAATTCACTCAAAGATTTTAAAGCATGCCTTTTTCATTCACCCCTCTCTCTCGCTCGATATTTTTGTATTTTGTGTTGATATATTTTCACGATGTAACTATAAAAAACCATGATATTTATTTTTATTTTGTATTTTACTGGTCACGCCATGTATTTCGGATGGTTTCTGTTGTTTTATTCTATAGTTTTGTTGCAGTATAGTAATAAATTGTGAAGGAATAAACCTTAATACGGCGGTTGGAAAAGAGAACATTCACACAAGTGAACAGCACCAGCTGGTTGTAAATACTGTTAGACTAGCTTAATGAAAATTAATGAACTTCACTGGCTTGGAGAACCGTGATTGCTTTAGTTGCTGTGGGACAGGATTTATAGTGCTAATCACGCTGATAGAGAGATACTTAATTGTATTTAACCATTTGAAAGGCTTTGATTGATACATGTTCTGAAGTAAAAGCGAGTGCGTCCTGAGAAGTATTGTTCCCAACTCTGAATTAGTTACGTGACTCTGCTCGTGCAGCTTAAACTATTAATCTTGCTTAGTGTGTGGAATCTGAGAATTTTCATAAAAATATGGAAATAAACTAGTATTCATTACAGTGTAAGGTATTTTGAAACTACAGAAATGCAGGCAAACACTTGAACGCATAGTAGAACTTTTATTTCAGTGAATAAATGCCCTGTTTGTGTTTACTGACGAAAAATTGGTTCTTTCACACCAAGAAAAATGTCGCTAAAGTGTGTAGGAGAGAACATGAATAAAGTGTTGTTTTTTTCAGTCTTGTTTCACACGTGAGAACCATTGACGTTTTCTGTTTTCATAGAGAAAGGATATGTTTCTTTTTATTTTAAGAAGAAGCCTCTATTAGATGTTTTTCTATATTCATTTTAACCGTGTTGCATTATTTCGATTTTATTTGTTAGTTATGCTTTCTTAACTCGTTGAATTATCTCACTGTTAATGTAAACTAAATCACTGATCGAAATTTGGAAAAGGAAAATCAAGAAATTAGATAACAGATCACTAGTAACAAGTTACTTTAGTGATAATACCTATGATTAGACTAAAAAGGTCATCCTAACGCAACCATATGGTCATTAGTTAACAGCCACGAATTTGTATAAGTGTGTGTATGGGTGCCTGTCTGTGACAATTAATTAGAAGTCTACTAGACGTATATTAATCAAACATTTTATACATTCAAAGCAGTAATACATATTTTAATATTCCCATTACACACTGCCACTAACGAACCTACCCTCTGTTTTAAGAGTTGTTTTCGAACCCACTTGTTTGGTCGTAATTAAGTTTTCCATATTTCATCAAGAACTGTAGAAAGTTTCTAATGAGTCCCTCCCTGGCGATTATCATTTTACCCTGTCACGCTTATCATGGCCACAAACAACTTTCACAGTATAGTAAGCTCATCTCCATTTTCCATCAGCATGCGCTATCTCTATTGGGTGGTTCAACGAACGTTCTTCCAGGAGTGATTCCTCGATATTTTATCATTGATAATACTCTCTTCGTTGCTGTTCAACCGATTCCACCTATAGTAGGTCGCTTTGTTGGTTGGAGCCCTATCTTCGCAGATAATAAGTACTACTACTAATTATATCCTTATCCCAAATCTCTCTTCTTACTCTTACCTTCATTGTGTTAGTTAAAACTTGTCTGTATTTACTTTCTCAACGGCAACACGTTTTACTTGTTGTGTAATAAGTTGTTATTGATTTACTTTATCTTCATCAATTTACGATGGTAACTTATTTGTTTATATATTTGAAACATTCGTGGACTTTCTTGACATTTTTCAATGTAGTTAATTACTCGTTTGTTATTGTTGGTATCGTCACTTTCACTGCCTTTGTTCATGCTATATCGCTAAAAGTGACAAATATTACCAGATAAACAAAGGACATTCGCCCTCTCTTTTTGCTGTCTTTGATATGTTTTTAATATCTAAATCTTACGTTTAATTATGATTCTTACAACAAGAATCAATTTTCTCTATTTGTACATCAAACAACACTAACGTAGTTTTAGAAAGTATAAACTATTTAAAACGTTCTATTATTTTTCATTACTGAGTAATATTTATATTGAGAAATTTCCTGATTGTTTGTCTCTCTTATACATATATGTTTCAAACGTTTCCAGTTTTCTCTCTTATTGACATACTTTGTTGATACAGTCACTAACAGATGGCAGCACACACACACACACACACACACAAAACAACAACAACAATAACACGGCCTTAGCCTACTTCCGGTATTCGTACGTCATTCACAACACGAAAAACTGTGACAAATTATTATTATTATAACGATTAGTGAAATTAGTATTTATTATTATTATTATACACTAACATATATATATCTTAAAGTTATTGGACATACTCCATCGTATAGGACAGCAAGATATTGACCTTCTATGCTTATAGAATGGTATGGACGGGTCTTAAGCGACTCTTGAAGCTTATATGACTCAGACTCCAAGAATAATATTTTTCTTAATAACGTTTCCCCAGTAGCTAATCGCTTGAAAAACTACAAACACACTGGAGAATTCCATGAACATTTCGAAAGTAATATCTTCATAAGCAGAGATATACTAGTATGGTTGAAAAACGTTTCAACATTTACATATACAGATGTTGCTAAAACATGCAAAAGTACCCTTTTCCTGCACACAAACTCTATGAATTGGCGTTAACATTATAATAAAATTAATGATTTTGTGTTATTATTAATTCTTACTGTATAAATCTGATTTGTAAATTACTCACATAAAATTGATAATAATTACAATTTACTTGCCTAATTTGACTCTCACCATAACAGTCGCTATTTTATTTGTGTCCTCCGGTGGAACGGCGGTAAGTCTACGGATTTACAATGCTAAAATCAGGGGTTCGATTCCTCTCGGTGGACACAGCAAATAACCTAATGTGGCTTTGCTGTATAAAATGCATACACACACACGTTTTATTATTTTTTTTTATAACATGAGGCCGCCGAAATTGAGGTTAAACCTGTTAGACGGGGTACCCCAACTTAACTTGGGTCTTACTTCTGCCGGTACCTCAAGAAACCAGGGCACATACCATAATTAACTACCTTACAGTTTGTGCCCCGGTGTTGGATGTTTTTGTGCCTGCGTTTTATTTATTTATGTACTGGTGTTTTTAATCTTCGCACAATTAAAATTAACTTTATATATGTATATATACATATCCCAGCCGACCTACGAATGAACTCTGACAATGGGGACAGGCAATGGATATGACAGATGTAGTATGGCTGACATTTTATAGTACGATTTCCTTTGCTTTTATATGGGTTATTCGAATTATATCATAACTGATGCAAAACATTCGATTTTGATAATCTGCCATCATGCAAGTACTCGAAAAAGATTTTAATTTGAACAAATATCGCATGCAATCACAACATTTCGAGTACGAATTAACGATACGTACATCTAATGACCTGTGTTGTTGAAACGAAACGTCAATGTCATTCAAAAAATTAATTTTTTAGGAAAAGAAGTCTATTTACAACTTTGAAGATCCTTTTTTTTATTTAACTTGGTCATGATATACCCTAGTTTCAATGAAATATGGTAAACGTCTTCACAGCGATAATGCGAGCCACACCTGAGAAATCAAGATTTTCTGTGCTGCCCTCACGCGGCGGTAGTTCCTAGGTACCCTATTTCTAAATTTAATATAAATACTATATTATACGCCCACCCCCAGTAGCACAGCGGAATGTCTGAGGACTTACAACACTAGAAACCGGGTTTCGATACCCGTGGTGTAGATTTGGGCTTAACTTCAAACAAACTATACTGACAACTGTAACTACGTAAAAATGGCCACTTCGTAGAATTAAATGCAAATGACACTAGATAAACAATAACTTTCATGTAACAAAATTTTAAATCATAACTGTGTGAATGAAATATTTCCTAAGCTTATGTACTTACAATAAGCATTTTCGAACATTATAAAGTAGTATATATACATTTACAGCCTTCTGTAAATACGTCTTATAAATGTTAAAGAATTTGTATATACCTTTCCCATTGCCCTCCTGTATATATCTCATAATAAATAACACGTAAAAAGTGATTTTTAGATTTGGCAAGAAACACAGTTGTACGTCTGGTTTTCGATTGTTTGTACATCATTACTTCATTATGTTACCTTTCTTAGTTTTGGTGCACTCAAAATTATCTATTTCATTTGGCACGTTGTGCAGTGTGAAAATATAAACAAAACACCAACTAATAAAAACTATACATAATATAATTAACTAGACTAATTATCAAGCGGTTTCTGACTTCATAAGTCAAATAATTTCAACGAGCCTGAAACCGGTTTCACAGATCTTAACGAATCTTTGTATTAACTTGATGTAGCCTGTAAAATGTAAGAAGTTCGAACATCTCTACTGACTGATCTATTTAAATTAAGGTATGTTTCGTTCTTTCTTCACTTATTTCTTTTCGTTATTTTGTAAATATTTCCCCATGCTTACTTAATAAAACATTTTCAGTTTCTATTTTATTTGTGTTCAAAATCACAATTTTCTGATTGTTTTACAAAATTTAGTCACTATCAAGTCGCCGAGAATCCTCGTTTGATTTATATTTTTCATTAGCACGCTGTTCACAAACTCTAAGTAAAGTCCTCCTATCTAGTTCTTGTATTGTGTCAAGTCAACATCTTTGGTTCTAACTTCGTGCTTTTTTCTTCCTCAGGTCCAGCTGTTATTACTGTTCCACCGCGAAATCTTACAAAACTAGAAGGAGATAAGGCGGAATTAATCTGTGAAGCGAAAGCGCTGCCAGCAAACCTTACCCACCGGTGGTTGTTTAACGATAAAGATATTTCCCAACTTACCTGGTTGGTAACTCGTACTGTAGTCAGGACAGATGGCACTCTCTTTATCAACCCTACCTCAGCAGAGGATTCTGGACTCTACACTTGCGAAGTATTTAATGGAATTGGGACGCCAGAAAGGGCATCGGCTTACCTTAGTGTCGAATGTAGGTTAACGTGAATTTCTTTTATCGATATATTGAGTACAATAAAAAATATATAAAAATAATTAGATGCATGGCATTCTAAAACTGTTCAACTCTCCGAAAAAAAGTATTTAGACTGTACATAGAAGTGCGAACAACATTTCTAATCTAGAGACTTGTTTAGAATTACATGCAATTAAGGTCAAAGTTGTGTAGCCACTGTATTTAGTGGAGCTATAATTACTTTATCTCTTTCACTGTTTTTAGTCTACTCTTTTACCTCTGATTTGATGTCAAATATGACATTAAAGGCAATGTCTTATATAAAAATACAGAAATAGGTAAATGATTAAGTTAATATTTTATAAAATACCTTCATGTATATAAAAAAAAAAATGATGAACAGGGAAATCTTCACTTTAGCTTTTTGTGCTTGTTTCCCCGAAAGGGAGCCGAAGGCTGCCTAGAGGGGTCACCTGTTTTAACCATTTGCATCACTATACAGTAGTGTGTTGTTTGTGAGTTAGTCAGTATACACTAAAATTACGTCATATAAGGGACGCTTAACTTTGCAATTTGTATTGTCGCGAAGTTAGTAAAACGTGTGCTTTCCATGAATCACGAGAAGAATTATGCACTCTGTAGGTTACAACACAGCATAACAACTTTAAATTGGGTTTTATTTATACTTGAAACAGAACACTTTTGGGAACCCTGCGGAAGCTCATCTAGTTTAACATAACTTTTTTTTTCAGTTTTATCTTCTTTAAGTAAAAATATGGCATCTTTCACTAAAGAGGTTCAGCTCTGGGCAAACTTATTTCATAAATTATGTAAAGGCCTTACAATCCACAGAAGTTAAAGTGAGGCGTATCGATAATGTACGGTTGTTCATGTCTTTGTAATTATTCAAAATGTTGTTAAGCACAAAGTTATACAATGGGCTAATCTGTGCTCTGCCCACTGCTAGTATAGAAATCTGATTTCTAGCGTTATAAGTCCTCAAATTTTCCTCTGAACCACCGGGGGAATTAGTTGTTCAAAGGAAACGAGATATGAAAGAAAATAACTATATATGTAATCAAGCAACAAACACATTTCAAAGCTTAATGTTGAAAGATTTGGTAAAATATTGGCTTTAGAGCGCGAGAGGCACCGTTACATTTACGACGTCGACAAATCAAAAGAGTGAGTATAAGAATGCCTCCAGTAAGTGCAGACAGCAGTGTTAATACCCCCATACCGGTGCTGTTCATGCCTCGTGTTACATTGTGTTAAATTTTATATTGTCATAAATCCAAACTACAGGACCTATTTGTCTTCCCATTGAAATAAAATAAACTGCTTGAAAAAGGATTTTCAAAAATGTTTTGGAAATAGAGAGCAGTTATAAACTACTATTTTTTTTCTTTATGAAATCGCCGTATTAAACGAACCACGCAACTTTTAGTGGTGTAAATAAGTGCCTTAAAGCATGATGCAATAAAAATATGAAAGGATTTAGAGAGGATAAGGATGCTAAAATGAATATCAATAAACCTTAAAAGTATTAAATATTTATCAGGCTTGCTTAATATACATCAACATTAACTTGAAACTAGTAAGATACTCAGTTATTTATTTATACAGAAGATTAATATATTTGGTGCTCCAACTAAAATTTGCATTGCGATAAATTTGCACAATAATTCATATTTCAGTAAAGGAATCATTTATTAGCACAACTACCTGTACAATAACATTAATAATTAAAGAATGCTTCTACGTAAGTAAGATTTATAAAATTACAATAAAATACCAGAATTACGTGCCTTTTTATAATGGATATATTTTAGTATAATAAGAATCTGATAACATGTTAAAGTAGAAAATTTAGCAGTCGGGCCCGGCACGGCCAGGTGGTTAGGGCGCTTAACTCGCAATCTGAGGGTCGCGGGTTCGAATCCCCGTCCCGCTAAACATGCTCGCCCTTTCAGCCGTGGGGGCGTTATAATGTGACGGTCAATACCACTATTCGATGGTAAAAGAGTAGCCCAAGAGTTGGCGGTGGGTGGTGATGACTAGTTGCCTTCCCTCTAGTCTTACACTGCTAAATTAGGGACGGCTAGCGCAGATAGCCCTCGTGTAGCTTTGCGCGAAATTCAAAACAAACAAACAAACAAACTTTCACTGCTAAATTAGGAACGGCTAGCGCAGATGGCCCTCGTGTAGCTTTACGCGAAATTCAATAACAAACAAACAAACAATTTGGCGGTCTTCATCCATTTCACTTCTAAACGTTATTACAGTTTCACGTGTTTGATTGTGAAACATTATCCGTAAATGAGGGATGGATGGATAGCTATCTATGTGGGCGTCACAGAAGGAATTAAGTTATCCACTAATGTATTTTTGATCTGGAAATAAGCGTTTGGTTTTTCTTTTTCTAAAAATGTAGAACCAACCAAGGAATTTTCTGAAGGTTTTCCATATGTTTCTTTTTCATACCAACAGTTTTGAGAAGAAACAAAAGGACGGTAATTAGCGTCTCAATAACCGAGTAGTTTTTTACTCGTTTGAGTGATTGTTATCGTACGTATTTTGGGCAGCTTCTTTATTATGTTTGTTTGTTATGAATTTCGCGCAAAGCTATACCAGGGCTATTTGCGCTAGCCGTCCCTAATTTAGCAGTGAAAGACTAGAGGGAAGGCAGCTATTCATCACCTCCCACCACCAACTCTTGGGCTACTCTTTTATCAAAGAATAGTGGGATCGACCGTCACATTATAAAGCCACCACGGCTGAAAGGGCCAGCATGGTTGGTGGAACGGGGTTTCATTATTATATTTGTTTTTGTTATTAAAATTGAAACTGTAAAATATGATTAGTTGTTTTAGTTGGGTAAAGTAAACAGTTTTATCTAATCATATGATGACTTACAAGTTTATCTGTAAGCTATGTTTAGTGACAGAAGTAGCCAAACTAAAACCGAAACTCCTTTAAATAACGTACTGCAATAATATGTAAATGATAAAGTATTTGGTAGAGATAACAGCATAGAGCACGTCGTCAATTAAATGATAATAAACAATGGAGAGTGGACGAGCTTGTTTTTAGAGAAGACGGACAAAACATTGTGTAATGTTTATTTCATGATATTAAATATAATTGGTAAATCGTGTTCTACTTGAAAGTACTGAAACTCAGTGATGAAATGGCCTCTGTTATAATATTCACAATTTTCTACCTAGGGCAAAATGTTGAATGCAAGCTTTATTCCTTATTTTTGAAGCTGGAACACGACATTTAAAACCAAATCAGTACTTGAAATTTAGATATGAAATTATTTAGATGTGTTGTATGTCGTATGTAACAAAGGGGTTTTAAACCTAAAACAAAATAGACGTCTTTGGAACCTGAGGTAAAAGTAATCTAAACAAGATCACCAAAGAACAGCAGAATTGCTTAAGAATGTAGAAATAGCATAGAGAGCTTTTATCGATGATTTGAATATAAGATATTATTATGTCCAAAGCAAGGTGAATTCTTTTGCTATTTAAAAAAATGAAATATAGAAAAATGAAATATTAAATACATTTAAGACAGTATTATACCTGAATATGTAATAGAAAAAAACACGCATGTCTTATGTAATGAGCAAAATTATGGGTTAAAGGAATTAGTATATCTAATTACTATATTATATACTATTTAATATATAATTATATTATATTATATAATGTATAATTACTATATAATAATTAGTATATACTATATTAGTATATCTAATTACTATATTATATACTATTTAATATATAATTATATTATATAATATAATATATAATTACTATATAATAATTAGTATATACTATATTAGTATATCTAATTTAGTATATGTTTACTAAAATATACAATCTAGATTTGTATTTATTACGAGGTTTGAAAGTCACACGCTTATAAAAAGGTATAAACCGATATAATATTTAAAGTATAGGTACCATGTAAAAGTAGAGAAACCATAAATTAATTGAATAGGACATGTAAGTCTTTATGAATTTATGGTTGCTTCAAATAACTTTTTTTGAAACATGCGTCCTTCTACTAATTTCTGAAGTAAACAACAACAAAAAAACAAGATTGACGAAGAAAAATAAAATTTCACTCTTGTTAATGACAACATACCTTATAATTACTAAAAGGTTATGAGTGAAAGCAAAGAAAAATATGCAATTTTATACCAATTACTCTACTTTTACAATATCCAATGCCGACGAGCCCTTTTGCTAAATACCAGGACTCATCAGGCCGAGCCTGGCATGGCCA
>NW_013665612.1:1936752-1954987 GCF_000517525.1 Limulus polyphemus
AGTCTTACACTGCTAAATTAGGGACGTCTAGCGCGGGTAGCCCCCGTGTAGCTTTTCGCGAAAGTCCAAAAAACAAACAAAACAAACAATCATCAGGCCGGCTAGGATACCACGTAGTAGTAGTCGAGAAGCTATTTATATCATTAATTTCATGAACAACAAAAGTTATTGTGTAAACTAAATTAAGTAAGTTAATTGTAATCATTATAAATTTTATTTAAGCTATTTACAAATAAGAATTGGGATAAGGATAAATAACGCAGTATTATTTATTTTATTTATTACCATTGATTATATGTTTTTTTTATTTGAATTGACTTTTTTATATCATTAATTTACTATAATAATAGATTAGTTAAATAGTAAATTCCGAATAAAAAAGTAAACAAGGTATTGATTTGGAACTATATATTGAATAGAGTGTGTTGATAAAAAGGTACTTGCATATTTTGACAAATCATTATTAAAATCACAATAATAATAAATGGTTGTAATTGTAATAACGAAAAGTCATAAATACAGTGAATCGGGTGAGGGTGATGTTTGGATTATAGAATGAAAGCTTAGAACTGCCGTTATTTATGACAAAAAAGTGAATCTTCCTGAAAGGCCATATCAAAAAATTAAAAGTATTTTAAGAAATAAGAAATGATTAGCTTGTGATTCCAGTTTTGCAACTGTTTATGTGATAGTTTTCATAATGAAAACTATACTGTTGTTAATGAACTGAATAAACTGGAGAGATGATTTTACGAGGTCTCAATATAATTAGGTTTGCTTGAGGTGGACGGGTGGTACCATAATATAGTTGACCATGACTAATCACGTGTACTGTAGACGTGATCTCGGAGGTCAGAAGATTTTCTAGCTTTGCTAATGATAAGCTATTAGCTAATCATGCACTGAAAGAATGATTCTGTAGAGGAATTAGGTAATGGGGCGTTTCTTTAGATGGACTCCTGATAACGTATTAGTAGGTCATGTGCACCGAAGGGATGATTCCGTGGAGTAACAAGGTAATATGGTTTTCCTTGAGGTGAACTAGTGATAATATATTAGTACGTCATGTGCACTGAAGGGATGATTCCGTGGAGTAACAAGATAATATGGTTTTCCTTGAGGTGAACTAGCGATAACGAATTAATAGGTCATGTGCACCAAAGGGATGATTCCGTGGAGTAACACGGTAATATGGTTTTCCTTGAGGCGAACTAGCGATAACGCATTAGTAGGTCATGTGCACCAAGGGATGATTCCGTGGAGTAACACGGTAATATGGTTTTCCTTGAGATGAACTAGCATAACTGAGGTTGCTAGGTCATCGGCTTGTATTTATGGTCAGCTGGTGTCAGAAAGGTTTATTCATCATAATTATGTGCAGAAAAGATGATTTAATGGGCTATTAGAAATTAAGCTTTCGGGATGTGCATAAGGTAGTGTGCGTGGATAAAATGCTAGTTGATCCTGCACACAAAAATAGAGCATATTGACTAAATACGGATAAATGAATCCGTTGAAGTTTTGTATATACAGTTTAGTTTATCTTACGTTGAGGAAATGTGAGCTTTTCTTCCTATGTTTGAGGTTCCTGGTCTCCTAAAGTATGTGATTTAAGGTAATATGCTAATAAATGTAGGCTATTTTGAACAAGAATAAGATATTAAGCAATTTACGCTCCTTCAGGACGACGAATAAATACTGGGACCAGCAAATATTTTGGTTATAACAAAAAAAAAAAAACTCCAGGAGAGATACATAACTTTTATGAATATACTTGGATCATTATTAGTGTAAACATTTCTTGTACTCAAATTGTCGAATTCATGTTCATAATTTTACCATTAAATGTGGGTGTCCAATGGTGGGAAATTAAGTAATTTGGAATTCATGAAACAAATATTATACCTGTGTATAAACTTTATATGTTACTCATACCAGTTCTCGATGTCGAACCTAGTGGCTTGCTATGCATTGTGCAAAAAATATGCCGCGAAAGCTATTGTGATGAATAATGAAATGAAGATATGAGTAATGTAAAAGAAAGTAACAAAATCTATAGCGAAGATAAATATTTATATTATAGACATGTATAAGATGAGTTAATTTTTATATTACTTTACTTCTAACTTATTAATTTTCTTTTGGAAAGTGTGCAGTAATTTGTTTTTGATTATGTTCATAAAGCAAATCAAAAATTTTTCGTACACTGGAATATCATTTCGGCTTTCTTTACATAAAGCAGAGATAAAGTAATGCAACAACAACAACAACAATAACTAAATAAATTGCACATCTACTCAGACTTTAGTATTGTAGTGACGAAAATAAAATATAAGAAAAATTGTTTCGCACGACTTGTAATGATAGCAGTTGCTCAACTGTTTTTCTATTACGCCTTTAGATAATATTACTATAACATATAGCACTATTTAGAGAAGATATATGAAACAACAGAGTAAACGTTTAACACAGTATTAATGTGTCATAACAAAATACAATAACATTAATATAATTTCAATATCTTAGCGTAGCCACAGACGTCAAGTGATAGAAAGATCGTAATGCAAAACTAAAACTCTAAGTTGCTGTTTTGTTGTTTGTTTGTTTTTACACTAGATAAGTTATATTGATTATTTATCAAAATAAAAACAAATTAGCCAATGCTGCTTGAATGCACGAAACAAGTTAAACGTTCCAGGAATATACGTAAGATATCTTTTTAAAAACGTTATGGGAGCATCTTTGTACTCACACCCATAGGATTGGCTACTGATTGAAACACAAGATTAAAATGATTATTATTGTGTAATTGCTTTGATATAAACAACTCGAGCGAGATTTCGAAAGATGCCTACCCTAAATACAATTTCTTAAGTTACAACAGAAGTTGGCTGAACCGAAGTGGAATTTATAGTATATACAACAGAAGTTGGCTGAACCGAAGTTGTTATTTAAAGTATATTAAAGCAATACACTGAAGGAATTATACGATCAGTTCACTGCCACATGAATTAATACACAAAAATATAACACTTGGTATTTAGTGGTTTATAGACACACTAACCTTAAAGCATCCCCGAAAGTAAACTCGCTTCACTACAGGCACGGTGGCACTACGAAACTAGAATTCAAAGAAGGAATAGCCATTACAGATAATTAACATGATTTGTTTGTTTGTAATTAAGTACAAAGCTAAACAATGAGCTATCTGTGCTCTGCCCTCCACGGGTATTGAAATCCGGATTCTAGCGTTGAAAGTCCGCAGACATACCGCTGTGCCACTGGGGGGCAAATTAACATGGACAAGCGGTATGAATGAATGATGTCGGCTTGTCTAGTTTTGTTCTTGAAGATCACCTATTGCATAAACAAGTATTATAAAAGACGGCAAACGCTACACTAAAGATCTATTCAGAACGTTTTTATCGTACAATAATATCATTTGACAGCATTGTTGTAGTTATAAAAGTTAATACTTCGAGTTTCCAAATAGAAACTTTTATCGGTTATTTTTTGATATAATGTAAAATATTAACTGGATAGAGTTATACATTTCTGTAAGAGTTTTATTGATACAAGATTACTAACAATTGTTAATTTAAAAAGAGGGAACAGGAATCTTCAAAAACAACAAAAACAAAATAGGTAGCTAAAGTAAAAATGCAACCGCAAAAATTAAACAAACAAGCTTAAGGTGTGAGACATAGTGCTGACATTATTTCTTCCAGCTTTAAATCCCTATTTTTGACTCTCCTAAATATTACAGCTTTTAGACATCGAACATATTAAATACAAGTATAAGACAATGTGTCATAATATAATAGCATATGTATACAAACGAGCATTTTAGATATTTCTTACAGTTGTTATACTTCCTCCTCTTCTTCCTTTCTACTAACCAATAATAAGGCCGGTCACGGTTTTGCTGCAGCTGCCAGATTTCCTTTTAGAGTGACATTCTGCAGACTCCACAAGGTCGAAAACGTGTTAATTAACAGTTATGAATTGGTTATATTAATATATCTCCCCCCTTCCATTTCTGATGGAGTTGGGGTCGTGACACTTCTACGACCTTAAACTCTCATGAGCCGTCGCTGCTGCATACTTTATCTGAAACCAAATACTTTCTAAATAAGATATACAGCTACATAATTTCTCCCTCACTCTCGCCTATAATCGCCACCATTGTAGCCATCTCCTGCTTGCACGATTCTTGCCACTCCTTATAGTCGGCTTCAAGGATGGCTACTCTGTCTGCAGTATCTATAAAATTTGCAATCATTCAGTGTTGGCTATAATTCGACACTTACCATCAGCCATCACCGTGATTGTCGATCCGATGCTTGAAACTTAGCTTGGTTCTACCTTTTAAACTACATATTAAATATTTCTGTTGTGGGAGACATCCTAGACGTTTGTATAACATGGCCAAAATCGATCATGCAGTGGTAAAAAAAAAGAAACTGTGATCCCGTCAGTAGCGTCGTGTCTGAAAGGGCAGGAACCCTATACATAAACAATGATACGCGACATCAATACAGTTGCAACAATAAGTTAATAACCGCTACGGTACATGTGTCATGCCTACCATATAAACATTGAATTACATCGACGGCCTGCACACAGCTATATACGTATGCATCTAGTAGATTATGAGGCTCTATATAAACCAGGGACTATATTAAAATGATTGGCTGTCAACGGTTGTACGGCCGCTGTTATTTGCTAGGTAGTCAAATATACTTATAAACTACCCCACACAATGCGCAATGGTGCGTTTATTAATACTGTCCAGATTTTATTACAATAGTCACAACCATTTTTGCTGGAGGCTGGCTGAAAAATATTAAATAATAATAATTACGGCGATGACCATGAACATGTATAAGCAAAATAAATTATTGAGATATTGATGAAATTCATAATGCCTAATCGCGTTGTCTAATCAAAAATTCGACTGAAACATATTATGTTAATTATATGTAAAAACATGAAAGAAACAATCAATCAAGTCAGTAATATGTGTTTGTGTGTTACTCTATACTGTACATTGAATGGTACGGCTACGTTTACTTAAAGCTCAAACTTGATTCATGTTAAAGTGAAAAAATATAGAATAATAATCATTCAAATAAACACAAGCTGCAAATGTAAATACATGATGTAAAATAAATGATTCAGAATCACAAATAACACGTTTTGTATTTTATTCTGTCATAGTGAAATATTAGGTCGTCAAGGAATTAATGTCGCTTTTTTAGATGAAAAAACCCCGAACAACTTATATATCAAAACAAAACATTTAATAAATGAAATAGTCTCAATTCTTACCGATGATGCCTTTTCATCTTACAATCATGCTGTTAATGGCCTGATTAAAGAAATCACTCAGCTTTGAAGCGAAAAACATGTCGATGTCCTCTTTAACCTTCGACCATTGCATACGTTTTCCCATTAAGATGGTGTTATAGCGAACAAAAAAGATGGTAATCTGATGGTGCCATATCTGGAGAATATGGTGGATGGGGAGAACTTGCCAACCCAACTCCATAACATAATCTTGTGTTGCGTCAAACGTGCCAAATGTGAACGTGCATTGTCGTGGAGAAGAAGAACACCTTTCCGATTAACGAGTGAAGGGCGTTTCTGATGAAGGGCTTGATTTAAACGTTGCAGGTGATGACTATAGATCTCTACATTCACAGTTCGCTGTGGATTGAAGAGTTCGAAATGAATTACTCCTTTGATGTCCCACCAAATGCAAAGCATTACTTTTTACGGATGGGTTTGGGAATCAGAAGTGATTTTGTCTAGGACTGAGCCATTATTTTTGGCGTTTAATAATCGCATAGAGAATCCATTTTTCATCACCGATGACAATTCATGCGCCAGAAGAAACGAAGCAACGTTCACACGTTGGAAACGATGATCATCGGAGAGTTCGTGGGGCACCCAAACACCTTCTTTAAAGAGTTTTCCCATATTCCTTTGATGTTTACGTACTGTTTCATGAGAAACATGCAATATCAGGGCCATTTGACTAGTGTGTTGCTTTGGTTTAGACTCAAGAAACATCTTCAGAGCATCAGTATCAATTCTAACATGTCGGCCCCTGCCATCACAGTTTTTTAGGCTAAACAAAGTCACCTGAATGAAATCTGCTGAACCATCGTTGACACTTACGAACGTTCAAAACATTTTCATAAACTTCTTTGATATTCTTTCTATTCTTTATTAATACTCTTATGTTTTACTCATTAATAAATAGAAAAAAAATATTTAATTAAAGAATTAGAAGCTGATATTGTCGCTTAAAATATACATTCTAATGTAGAAGATACTTCAGGTTGTTTAAAATTTCATTACCGCCTACTTGTTGTTTGTTATTAAGCACAAAGCTACACAAAGGGCTATCTGTGCTCTGCCCACCACGGGTATCGAAACCCGGTTTCTAGTTGTATAAGTCCGCAAACATACCACTGTGCCACTCGGGGGCTTATCGCCTATTAAATTGTTTTAGTTTGGTGAGGATCACTTAGTGATTCACTGTTGTTAAATATGACTATTTTACCCATTTCATAGATCCAGCCAGGGTTACTTATTCGCCAACCATTCAGTATCTTCCTCTGGGATTGTCCGGGATTATCCGTTGCTATGTGAAGGCCAATCCTCCATTTCTTCACATCAAATGGAGTAAAGACAATCGTCCTTTTGATCCAAAATCTCACCATGGAGTGTTCAGTTTAAGTAACGGATCGCTCCAAATCCAGAGAGTTATCCACGAACACCAGGGGTGGTATGTCTGTACTCCTTATAATGCATACGGCACAACCGGCAAGTCAAATAAGATGGAAGTTTTAGTCAGGGGTAAGAAAGTTTAAATTCTGTCTTATGCCTTATGTTTATGAGTCTGTGTTTATGAATGAGTGATGTTAAATCCGTTTCCTCTAATACGTTGATTATTTATTGTGTTATATTCGTGTTACAAAATCGATATGTTATTACATCCAGACATGATATATGTTTTAACGTGACCAATATTTAAGTGCATTTACTACTTATATCTACACTATCCTACCAAAAGTCATGGGACACGGGTAGTTATGAATAAAACACGTTTTTATTCTAAGAAATTAATAGCGTGTTGACCCGCCTTTGGCCTTAATGACGGCTTCAAGATTATCTACAAATTTCTGGTAGAAAGCTGGTGGTATTGTGCTCCATTCCTCCTTTAAAGCATTAGTAAGCTCCGTTATTGAAGAGGGCAATCTTGACCTTGCCTTAATTGTGCATTCCAGTTCATCCCAAAGATGTTCTTTCGGGTTGAGGTTGGGGCTCTGTGTTGGCCACTGCAATGTTCCGATGTTATTCTCTTCAAACCACGCGTTTATAATCCATGCTTTGTGACATGGAGCGTTATCATGTGGGAAGGTGTAAAGGCCGGTAACATAAAATTGCCACAATGTAGGACACACAGAATTGTTCAGAACATCAATGTAGGACTCAGCATTCATGGATCCATGCACTGCAATCAGTGGACCTAGTCCATACCACGAGAAGCACCCCAGACCATGATACCGCCACCTCCAAATTTCACTGTTGGTACAACATACTCAGGTAATAAGCATCATCCAGGAATCCTCCATACCCAAACACATCCGTCAGTCTGAAAGAGCGTGTAGCGTGACTCGTCCCTCTACAGGACCGATGTCCATTGATCCACGGTCCAGGTTCGGTGTGCTTTGCCCCATACCAATCGACGGTGTGCATTTGTTTTTGTTATCAATGGCTTGTGGGCTGAAGCTCTTTCATGGAAATGTATGGCATGCAGCTCTCGATGTGTTGTGGAAACATTTATAGGATTGTCTGTGGCTGCTCGCATCTCGAAACACAGATTCTCTAGGATCTGATGGGGCGATGAGGTAACTAGCCTTCTCAAGGCGCGTCGGCTTCTGTCAGTCAGTATTTTACGCCTACCTGGTCGTTTCTTGAGCTCTTTGTCACTTGTAGACTTCTTCACTATGTTGCCAATTGTCGACTTGGGAATGTTTAATTTCTGTGCAATAGCTCGTATAGACATTTTCCTCAAATGACATCCAACTATCCTGTTAGCTCTTTCCGAGCGAACCACTGATCATCTTTATAGGCCAAACTATTTGCATATTTCGTCATCACACTCATTTCCCCACAATCAGAGGTGTGTCTCATGACTTTTGGTAGGATAGTGCAGTTAAACTTAAAAAAGGCTAAAGGTTTTTATGCTTAACACATTGGCTGCCACATAATAAATTAAGTATAAATAAAATTAAACATTCAAAATGTGCCGAGGTGCAATCACAGTGTCCCAAACTCATATGCCACAAGAGAAATTTGGCTTTGAAACATAATTGTCTGTGACTCACTGGTGTGACACGCGGTCCATAACTAAAAGTCGGTTGTGACCCAGCGGTGGGGCATATAGCAGCCAAGTTGTTAAGCATATCCTCCGTTAGCTCAGAATTTACTTTCACTGAGATATAAGACGCAAAATCCGGTACAGCAATGTTAATAGGTGGTTCACAGAGTTTTACACGTAAATAAGTCCATAAAGAACATTTATAAATGTATCTATTTTCATTGCCTATAACCTTGATATCTTATATGGAAATTGTGCTTTACATATATTACTAATATCACAAATTATCAAAAATTATCTCTCATCTTATACGTGGTCTTCATTAGTGCTTTTTGTTTTACAGTAATATATTTGGTAATATTAAAGCTCAGATATAAGAAAGTTTCGCACAACACGTGCAAACCCAGAAACTCGGTGCCTGTTCAAATTGTTAAATTTCTATCTTGCAATAACAGTTTGTGGAATACTTGCTGGTCAATGTGTCATGGACGATTTTAGTATATGGTAGGGTCTTTAGTTATGTAGTATGGGGAACACGTGTTCTTAAAACTCGTTACAGACGATTTCATTACATGGTACTTTTTTTAGTTATGCAGTTTGTGGAACACTTACTGTTGAAATACCTTAAGCACAATTTCAGTGCATAGTTGTATTTTTAGTTGAATGTTTGGTGGAAATATTGCTGTTGAAATATGTTACAGACGATATCGGTACATGGTAGTGGTTTTAGTTACACAGTTTATGGTGTTGAAATACATTCCAGACAGTTTCAGTACATGGTAGTATTTTTAGTTATTCAATTTGTGGAACACTTGCTGTTCAAATATGTTCCAGACGATTTCAGTATATGATAGTGTTTTAGTTTTTAAATGTCTTTGAATATAAAAACGCTTTTATGGTCTTCATATAAGTTAATAACTTATGATTTTGCACAACAGATGTGTTAGATTAATACTTGGTCATGTTCCAGTATTTATTTTTGTTTAGATCCACCGATATTTACAATAAAGCCTGAGGAGAGGTACCAGCAACGTGTCAACAGCAAGGTTACCATGCCTTGTCATGGTACAGGACAGCCGAAGCCTGACATACACTGGAGAAGGGTGAGGACTTCTCGTTTTTTCTTAAAGTCGCAGTTACAACAACAGCAACAATAAAACAAAACAAAAAATCAATACAAAGTGTCATTGTCTGTGCACATTTATCTTTTTTCATCAAGTAGTTGAGTTTATGACTCGTATAATGTACAGATAACTACTTTTAATATCTTAAATCACTCTATGTTTTAAAAGCCCGCAAAGAAAAACTTAAAAAAAAACTAAAATAAAATAGCAGAAGTAAACCTCTCTCTACGTCTCTTTGAGCATTGAGTATGGAGAATGTTTTTTGGTCAGATAAATCTTGGTAACTATGAATGAATTTTCACTTTACAGTGAGACTCCAATGTCGGTAGTAAAAAAAACAACAAAGATAAAACCTGTATATAACTATGAATGAACTAATTTCTACACAAAAAGACTTTAGAGGGTTTTGTAAGAAATTAAACCTTTTGTTTTTTTAAGGTGTGTAATGCTGTCTGGAGTTTTTTAGACATATTTTCCAAACAATAATGAAACGACTAACTTCAGATATTACACCCCCTTACACTATTTTTATGATCGTAACGTTTTGGCCTCCTGAAGAAGGCGAATGCGAAACACTGATAAAAATCATATAAGCAGTGCAATTAGTCGTTTTTCTATTTATTGAAAAAATATATTTTAAGTCTAGTATATTTTCTTCGTATTTTTTTCATGCAAATGTGATATTATTTATAACCAAATTCACAATTCAAGTAAACTTTAAAACTCTAAAATAGCAAGTCTGTATTCAGGTCCATATACACCTCTAGACATATGTGATCTATCATCAGCTTATTGTGGCTTATGATATAGAACACAGTTTATTAAAACAAGTCAATGTAAATACAGAAATTACATATGAAGTCTGATTTGAATTAATAATTTGTGAGTAATGTTTTAAAATGCACTTGTAGTAAAAAAGAACAAGAGTGCTAATTAACCAAAGATGGATTTTTTTTTATGAAAACAAACGTAAATAGATAAACATCAGTGCATTTTTCAAACATTGTATCGGAAGCTCACTAGATACGCGTTGAAGAATGAACTGCGAATGTTGATATATTTAATTCTATTTTTTCATGTTTTTTTTTATCAAAATCACAGTAAAGTAACACAGTTTGCAGCCACCATAAAATGTATTGAATATGAGCAATATGCTAACAAAATACTTGGAACGAAAAAGCATAATTATATGCAACATGTAGTTCAAACCTAATACCGAAGGCGACAGGAGTACAATAGCATTTTAAAATAAAAATAAAGTAAAGCACAATTATTAAGGGAAGTGTGATTTTCATTAGTACAATAATTCTTTCATAATGACAAAGATTGTTCTTAAACTAATTTTCTGAAATATTTTTGTAAAAAAATGTCCCAAAAATGTTTTGTAGACGGACGGTAAACAATTGTCGAGAGATCGCGCAATCCAGAGCAACGGGAACCTTACGATCCGAACGTTGAAGAAGGAGGACCATGGTCGATACGAATGCGTTCTTCAAAATGACATCGCCATACTTGTCACAAGCACTTTACTTATTGTTGAAGGTCAGTCCTAAACTTGTACTTATTGTTCGTTACCTGATCCTTTACCATGAAATTACCAATATGGTCCGTATGGATCCCATTAGCCTAATAAACATAATGTTTGTTTTTGTTTTCTAAATGAGTTATTCAACAAATGAATTGTGGGCCTATGACTTAGATGGTTACAGAACCCCTAATATATAAATCACACAAAAAATGTAAACAAATATATGACAACAAATCACTAATAATCCTTCTAGTTACTGTTAGAGTCCCCCGTGTAATTTATCCTTTTCTGACACTTCTTTACATTAATTATTGTATCCGACAAAACATAAACTTACTCAATATGATGCAATATCCGGATTCTATAAGTAGTGAGTGGTATAAAAACAAGTCAGTAATTTAGGGATTCAGCTTGTCAATTCTGACAAACCTAAGCTTTCAAAATCTTCAATATTCAAGACATAATTTCAAGAACAATGTTTTTGCTTATAATTTCTTTTAGGAAGGACAAAATGATTACGTTTAATACTTTTGTCATAAAGCTCTCGGTTGTTTTCTATTTTCTCTTAAATTATTTGTATAGGAAAACCTAACAGATAAGTGAAATACGTTCATATATGTATGTGGTTAAATAAACGCATGATTTCATTATATACTATCATCTGTTTGGCGTATTACTTCAAAGAGGGATTAAGTGCATGAAGCAAAAAATTATTCTTATGGATCTCCTAAGTTAACATATATTCTATTATTTTCTACACTTAGTTTCTTTATCAGTATTGGTTAAAATGTTTAATATGTATATATATGATATATATTTCTTACTTATTTTTGTATATTTTTGTATTTTATCATTATAAGGATTATTTTGTACTAATAGTTTAGTATATGGATTTAGAGCTAGCATAAAATGTCTTAAGCTGACTGAATCTCATGACCTATTATTAAGACCGTCCACTCAAAACAAAAGCCAAAAGTCTGTTTTAGCTCCATTAGTAGGTGGTATCTAATAAACACAGCAAAATAAATCGTTACTCGCATTGCATCATTTTATTCACGTGCTGTAAACCTGAACTGACTTTCAGCTTAGCTCCTAATTCACCAGTTTCTTCAGTGTAACTGAGTGGTGATTCTAGATGAATTAGGAGCTAAACTAGATGTAAATGTTTATGTTAGATCGGGATATTGCTAATATTATACACATTATAAAGTAGATTACATGGGAATGGAAAGTGTGATACCTTTAAAGATGATAACGCTTGAAAAATAACCGGTTTTGTTTGTTATCGATTTCGCGCAAAGCTTCACGAGGGATATCTGCGCTAGCCGTCCCTAATTTAGCAGTGTAAGACTAGAGGGAAGGCAGCTAGTCATCACCGCCAATTCTTGGGCTACTCTTTTACCAACGAATAGTGGGATTGACCTTCACATTATAACGCCCCACGGCTGAAATGGCAAGCATGTTTGGTGTGACGGGGATTCGAACCCGCGACCCGCAGATTGCGAGTCGAACGCCCTAACCACCTGGCCATGCCAGGCCTAAATAACCGAAAACAGCAGTAAAACCGGATGACACTTTAGTTTTGATCTGAGCTTTGTGAAAAGAACTCTGTGAACAACAGTGATCAGATGAAAAGGAGAATAGTTTGTTTTTATTTTTATTATTCGATGTCCTAATTCATTTACCGCTGACGTGGCATGCTTTCAAGAATAAATATGTTTTTTTTTGTTTTTTTTACAAATTAAAAGAAGTAGGCAACTGCCTTAGCTAAGTAGAAGCAAATTGAATTTATTGCTTCGTGGCACTATTGCTTAGATTAGTATGCATTGTCAAATTCGCTAAAGCAATTGGCATACGGTATTGTTTTTAGTTGATTCTCTTAACAACGAATAATGGAGAAATACAGATTATTTTGAAAGCCATTTTAAAGTAGATTTTACATCTATGGAAATCAAACGTTGCTAAAGTGTGCACATTAGCTTTCTTCTTTACATTCGTACTACTAAGAAAAAGAATACTTGAAAAATTTATTTTTGTTACCGGAAAAAGATCGAGGGGGTTGAAAATTTTTAAAATTTCTGGAGGACTTGATGTGGCTGTAGATTAAAAGTAAGCAAAGCTGGTGAATGAAATTTGGCAGCCTTGCTCTAGAGGTGCATAATGTTCAGGATAAATAAAACATCTGTCATTTTTAGTTCCGGAGAAAAGTAAAAATAAGCAAATCGTGTGAAGAAAAAAAAAGACTACAGTAGTTTTGTTTCTTCTTTTCCGTTTTATGTAGACTACAAAACTATGGTTTTGTTTGATTACAACCAAATACATTGATATCTGTTAAGGTACTCAAACGATGAATCAATGCATTCTAATCATTACAATCATTTGTTTTATAACGTTGCATTCTCCTAGTTAGACCAGTATATTAAATTAGCTACATTGTTTAATAGGTTATGTTCTTATTTAGTTATCCTGTTTTTATCACAAGTTCTTGATAATAACTTGTCAACAGGTGAGAATTGAGAATTTCTTTAATACTTTGATCCATTCTTAATAGGTACAACCCCACACGCCCCTACCAATGTTACAGTGGAAACCAGTGCTTTTTCGGCATCTTTGAGCTGGCTTCCAGCATATGATGGAAATTACCCACAGTCTTACGTAATTTGGTAAGGACCGTTCAGCGCAAAAAGTGTAGAGTATTTATTTATTTTGAACCTTGTTTTATTTAGCAGCATTGTCCTCTAATGACCCATTTACATTTTTTCATTACTGACTCAAACAATCATTTAACAAATACGTACTTTTCTATTTCATTATTTATATTATACAATTGTTCAACCACAAATCGTTATACTAATTTTGCTTGAATATGGTAATGTTAACCTAAAAATGGTATTTTTTGTACTCAAGATTGGTGGAAACCAAGAAATAAATTATTGTATTATTTAATCATATAAAACTTTTCCTTATGTATTGTGTTTACCATTGCTATTAGTATGAATTGACCTTGTTTGTCTGAAATAAGTTGACGGACAACTGTGGCTACTGCGGGGAATCGAACTCCGGATTTTAGGGTGATAATTCTGTACACTTACCGCTGAACCACCGAGGGACATGCGACATGAATAAGCTTTATAATAGTGATAACGACTCATTTTACTTTTTTTTTACAGAATATTATTCTATTATCATTATTATTTAGCACCAAATTTTTGAAAATATACCTTATTGTTCAAAAGTCTGGAAGTAGAAGCATTTTTACAGACAAAATTAGAACAATCGCACTTATAATCAAATCATTGGCTATAACTACAACAATTATTAAGCTATAAAATTGGAAACGTACAAATGCAATTATAATTTTATTATTTCATCAAAATAGCTACCTTTAGCCTTAATGAGAATCTTGCATATTTCTGCCATCAGTCAGTTTACCAAAATATTCAGTTGCTAAGCACTCCAGGCGCTATGAATATTTAGCCAGATTTGTTTTATACTTATTTTAAACAAGCATCCTTATAAGCTAAACTGGAACAACAAGGTGACCTCCAAAACAAGGTTTGTTTTACCACAGTTAACAGCTCTACCATCTATTGAAATGGTTTGGTAATTCGGGGCAGACGCAGGAAATGTATGCTATCGTAATTTTTAAAAACATATATCTGTCCTGGTTACATCCTCAAGCAGTTTTTCATAACGCCTGCAATGTATATACCAACATGCTAAATAATTAATTCTTCAATTCAGTTTGTATTTTTAATAGCTGCTGTTCAAAGGCTGAATTTCTCTAAGGGCACGTTGATAAGTAAGTAAATTATTCTAAAGATTTAAAAAGAAACGCTGTTGTTTCGTTTGAGTAATATTTATTGTTTGTTTGTTTTGAATTTCGCGCAATGCTACACGAGGGCTATCTGCGCTAGCCGTCCCTAATTTAGCAGTGAAAGACTAGAGGTAAAGCAGCTAGTCATCCCCACCCGCCGCCAACTCTTGGACTACACTTTTACCAACGAATAGTGGGATTGACTGTCACATTATAACGCCCCCCACGGCTGAAAGGGCGAGCATGTTTGATGGGACGGGGATTCGAACCGGCGATCCGCAGATTGCGAGCATGCGCTCTAACCACCTGACCATGTCGGGCCCTAATATTTATTACTATGCACAAACACAGAAACTCATACATATTTCCCCATTATATATCAGAATGTAGCATACAATATGTTTTGTTTGTCGGAATGTTAATATGTTTAAGTGAAATCAGAATATCGATCAATGCAGTTCACATGCATATAACATGAAAGTCACATATTAACAAAATGTAATATTATAATTGCACAGAATAATACACGGATTTCAGTTGTGTTAAGTGACATTTATATTTAATAAGTGAAAAATGAGTACTTTTGAAATGGATTTACTGTTTCTTTTCCCACTATAAAGCTGGTTGTATATGTTAGAAAAACTGTGTTGCTTAGGCTTTGAAAAAACACACAAAGAAACAGGCAACAGTATGGAGATTTAATCAAACGAGTGAAAACCCGGCCATAGAAAGTAAAGTTTAAATAGCCTTGGATTTCACATTTCGCCAGCTAGATACACGAACTGAATTTAGTGATCAGAATGTTAATGAAATCAACAAAGCAGCAAACCTTCGTACCTTATAAACTAGTTTATAGATAGAATAATAATGTCCAAGTCGTGCTTTTTTGATAACAAGAAATTAGTATATTAATTATTATCCAAGAAAATTGATTTCCTTTTGCTATCGCTTAGAACGGAAGATTGTTTGTTTGTTTTGACTTTCGTGCAAAGCTACACGAGGGCTATCTGCGCTAGCCGTCCCTAATTTAGCAGTGTAAGACTAGAGGGATGGCAGCTAGTCATCCCCACCCACCGCCAGCTCTTGGCCTACTCTTTTACCAACGAATAGTGGGATTGACCGTTACATTATAACTCCCCATGGCTGAAAGGACGAGCATGTTTGGTGGGACGGGGATTCGAACCCGCGAAAAACGGAAGAATGCACAAATCGTATACTGAAAACAAAAACATTCTACTAATTCCCGAATTACTTCAGTAGAAAATCAAAAATATGCTTAAAATAACGGAATTTGTGTTATATGTAACAAAAGTTTTGTGTTTGAATAGCTATAACACAAGTTTAAGTGAAAAACAGCAGAATCATTGTGGGCAAATAAACCAGATCAGAAACGTTGAGTTAAGTTTTATACGATATACATACAAACGATAAACATGTGACTGAATAACCCAAAAGTTTATATAAATCAACACAATTTTGAATTGAAAACCGCACTTCTTTTGTGTTGTTAGACAACACACAATATATGTGTATGTATCACTACTATAATATCAGTTGTATTATAGATCTTACAATTCGGTGTTTGTGAAACACGATTTGTGTTGTGAGATAATACAATATTTAAGTTCATAGTATAGTCAATATTATAGTCTTAAGTAACTCTGTATTTTAAACCTAGTGACAATTCACTCTTTCTTTAGCACACTGATAACAGGCGTCTCAGGGTAATATTCACACTTTTTTTCTGCTTTCAGAAAGTACCGATTGTTTTGAAACGCTGACAAATAAGAAGTATTTTTGTATTAATCCAATAGGAAAAACTGTAAAATATTTATATTAAAAAAAATGTAGTCAGTACATAAATTCGACCTATTACATAAAAATACGGTGCTATACGTCTTACTGATTAAGTTAGATGCTACAAAGAATATGCAGCGAAGTAATTATTTCTACAGAGGTTGGATACATCGTATTAAAACGATCCTGGTGCCTCTTTACGTCGTTACAGTTCACGTCTCTCCAAGTAAGGTCATGATCTGACGATCGTGAATTTGAAAATAGCCATGAAGCGTAACTTCCATTTCAAAAGGCTCCGTCCTAAGGCGTGTCATGTTCAAATCACACTTATCCACACTTTGCTTTCGGCTGGGTACAACCTGTTACAGGTCTCTTTCTGGATGATATTGGTGATCTATGTTGATCCACATTTCTTTATTTTTAATGTCATTAAGTACAAGGGATATCTTCTTCTTGGAAACTCTAAATCCCCAATTTGAGCACATTCTTATGACCTGAGTATATAGATATTTTGCGGAAATAGGTGTTATATACTTTGCCAAATGCAATCAGTTTTAGGTGGCATCAAATTACCTACGAAATGCGAAACATAACCAAAATGTAGTTCTGATACAATCCGCTTCATCATAGTGTAATATCGTCCTTGGTTGTCACGTGAATTGCTGATATCTGGATTTACATTTGTTTTAATACAACTCTCTGTGTAATGAAGCCAAATATCACTTTCATATAGACTCTTTAGTAACGTAATGCGATACTATATAGGAAACACTCAGGCATAAAACTGAAACGAGAGTACAAGAATGCATGTAAACAGTTTACACTGATGAGAGGTGTTAGTTAAATCGATTGATAAAGAATTTATCTAAATCTCAGATACTGATAAAGTTCTTAACGTAGGTACTAGCAACATATTAAGTTATATGAGAGAATTGTTCTCTTCCGATGTTTGATTTAATTTACTCTATAAGGTTTAGGTCACAATTTCAGCAACAGTTTTTAGGTGTTTCTGTCTATGACCTATCCTGTAATCAGTCAGGTAATCAAGAGATTGTGACCAAAAGCTTGCGAACGAAATAAATTAGAAAAGAAGAACACGTAGAAAAGAAAACCTCGCTATTATATCTTAATACAGATTATTGATACTTCTTCTTTGTTGCCATCGTTGTCCTTTTTGGTCGGTGGGTTGTTACATTTTATTTAGCATGTTCACGCACACAACTTTTATAATTTCGATCTCAAATATTATTTGATATTTTACCATTTAATTTGTACGATACGAGAAAAGAACAATTTACAACATCATAAACTAATTTATGAATTACTTTTGGTAGAACATTTGATAGAAATGCCTTAAATTAAAATTTATCATACAAAATAATATTTTTCAATCGGTAGTAAAATTGGTAAAGAAAAGAACTTGTTGATAAGAATAAACTTTAATCCCATGTTGCAATGCAGTACATATATTAATACCGGTCCTCATAGAATTTTATACTTATTAATGTGGCCCGGCATGGCCAGGTGATTAGGGCGCTGGACTCGCAAGCTGAGGGTCGCGGGTTCGAATCCCC
>NW_013665612.1:1955911-1959043 GCF_000517525.1 Limulus polyphemus
AAACAAACAAACTTATTAATGTATGAACGTTGTATGATCGTTTTTACACGCTATCATAGCCGTTACACTCTAATTTCTATGAATATGTAGACAGATAGACTGACGAATCTAGTTTAGACAGCCATTTCACCTAACCCTGGTTTTTATGTTAACGTAGATGTAATTTATCATGTATCACTAACTTTCATAGTAGTTCATTTGCATATATATGAACGGTATTGTTCCCTTCTGCGTGAATTTATGATGTTGAATTCATAAACCTAATATGCTGGATTACGTAGTTCAATACACTTTAAACATAATTTCTTACTCTGTAATATTTGTTCCTTATATTTTAGATAATAACAAAGGGGAATTAGTTTTATTAAAAAAGCAAATGTATGTCATCATGAAATATATAGCTATGGATTTTGGAATTTGGAAGTGTTAAGGCAAGTGTAACATATCATTATGATTAGTCACACGAAAGACTAATCATATGATTAATAGTTGTTTAACTCATTTGCGTGAGGTATAATTCTCAACCGTTAACAATATACGGGTATCAAAATAGACACACAAGATGTAAAACACGGACTAATGAAATGAGTTTGTTGACAGAATTAACCAATGCATGTTTTGTAACACCTACCCCGACGCTGTTGCTGAAAATCATGCGGTAATCACAAGACGTAAAACACGGACTAATGAAATGAGTTTGTTGACAGAATTAACCAATGCATGTTTTGTAACACCTACCCCGACGCTGTTGCTGAAAACCATGCGGTAATCACAATTCTTACTCCATAGTTACCAAACTGTTTCATATATGTTTTACTACAATCACGTAATGCTGACTGGAGGATAATATCCATAATTATGAATAAATGAAACGACCATGACCTTCAGAGAATCTTCCAATTTTTGTTTACTTGCTCAACGTTTCGGCTTTACGCCTGTCTTCATCAGGAGCAAATATTTTCTGCAATGAACTCTATAACTGAAAGTAAGACCGTTGTATTCTCGGAGGTAAACATGCACAAGAGTATATCTTGCATGTTCTCATTACTATTATTAGAAAGCTTGTGACACGTACGTAGAAAGTATGATATAAACACTATTGTTACACAAAGGAAGAGTATCTTACACAGTAAAAGGAAAACCTAAACGGGAATGTTTAACACAATTAGACAGAATGAGTAAATTATGTTTAAATTATTAAAAAATTTAGTTGAATATAAAAGTGGGGTCATCAATTATATTTGTTCATTGTTGGTTGTCATCAATTAAATTTGTTCATTGTTGGTTATCATCAATTATATTTGTTTATTGTTGGCTGTCATCAATTATATTTGTTCGTTGTGGGTTTATATTTTTCTATCAGAAGTGATTCCTTAATTTTCTCATCTGAGAAATATCCAGTCATTGTGAAAATTTTAAACGTTATTGGACAATCCGTTTTTGGTATACCATGTTTTAAGACATACTGTTTAGCCAATGCCTTTTTTTCCCACCCCTGGTTTGTCTATGTTCCAAATATATTCACTGATACGTTCATGGAAATCCCTTCCAGTTTCTCCAATGTAGAAGGTCTTACGTACCATGCATTCTAGTTGGTATATTACATTCTTTGCTGAACTCTTTCCAGTCATATTTGAGAAGCTAAAAAACAGTATTTTTTTGTAGTATGTATGAGACGAAAAAACAGATTTATTAAAACTTTGTTCGATAATCTCACTTGATTTTTGTATGATTCCAACTGGGAAACCGGACTTTTACACAGCTTTTCGTAATTGTTAGGTCAGTTCATTGTTGATATGCTGTATTATCCATGTAGTTGTAAAATTATTTTATCCTATGGTTTTGTTCTTCTGGTTATTTGTTGAGTAACTTTCTTACTGCATTTTCTTCCAATTGTTGAAAATGTTTATGCACGTATTTGACTAATCATTTTGTTGGAGAACTTGCCTATGCTCAGTTGTTTCTTTTCATACCACGTTCTGTGTATCTTTGGTAGTTGTACCAAAGGTTTTTTGTTTGTTTTGTTATTATGCACAAAGCCACACCACGGGTATCGAAACCCAGTTTCTAGCAGTATAAATCTGCAGACATATCATTGTGCCACTGGGGAGCTTAAAAAAAAGGGAGATGGTACGACTCAAAGTGTAAAATTATTGGTTTATTATTACTTTTTCTGTATATATATGTGTGTGCATACTTTTCCATTTTTCGTTATTAGCAAAATGCCTAGGAAGTTAATTTTGGAGTGTAGCTTACTTGTGTAAATCAATCAGATGTTTCATTACACGATTTCAAATACCAAATATATCATCTATGGAACGATATCAGACTTCAGAACCAGTATTAGTTTTTTGTTTCCAGTCAGATAGGGCTAATTTTGTTTTCTAGAAAGTCAATGAAAACAACTGAAAAAATTAGTACAACTTATTACCTAAGGCGAAATCTTAGATTTTTTGGCAAGTATAGTTCCATAACGGAAATAACTGTTACATAGAACACAACGACGGGCCGCTTCCATTAAATGTCAGTAATCCCAGAATGTCTATAGTGTCAGGTTTTTCTTTTAAAAATTTGATGATAGTTCTTATCGCTTCTTCAATACGTATAGATGGGTGTAATGCAATCACGTCAAAACTAAACAGAAAGCTGTCTGGCCGTAGGTTTAGCTGATCATTTGTGAGCTTATGAGATAGGTATCACTACCAGAGCCAAAAGGCTATGTAAAAGTTTTTCCATTAACCAACCATGACAAACCTACTATTTGTGATATATATGCTGAAACAATAGCCCATCCAGGGAAATTGAGTTTATGCGTCTTGGAGTAGTAGAGTTTTATTTATTGAATCAGAAAGTTAGAATGCTCGATTGCGTGCTTAGATAAGGTTGATTGAGTATGTCATTTACTTTATTTTCATATAGGCTTGTCGAGTCTTGATTGAGTTTAATGTAGCCGGTAGTGTCTTGTAGATGATCGTATATTTTATTTACCTAAGACCGTTTTTTCAAAACAACAAAACACCCGTTCTTACCTGTACGTTCTACATAATTATCAACAAAAATTTCAATAACGCCTAGATGAATTTCGACGCGCCATATTTTCATATATGATTGACTTTCTATTCCGGTAAAAAG
>NW_013665612.1:1959808-1965011 GCF_000517525.1 Limulus polyphemus
ACTTCACCAGTTTCTCTGCTGTGTGTTCTACCCCACTATTCGGTCAGACAGGAGTAGACCAAGTACTTCACTAGCTTCTCTGCTGTGTGCTCTACCCCACTATTCGGTCAGACAGGAGTAGACCAAGTACTTCACCAGTTTTTCTGCTGTGTGTTCTACCCCACTATTCGGTCAGACAGGAGTAGACCAAGTACTTCACTAGTTTCTCTGCTGTGTGTTCTACCCCACTATTCGGTCAGACAGGAGTAGACCAAGTACTTCACTAGTTTCTTCTGCTGTGCGTTCTGACAAAATCATAATTACGTAATTCTCCCCTGTTATGTCATAACCGCATTTTAATGGTTTGAATAAACATTAATTATTTTGTTAGTGTTTTTAGCTAATAAAAACGTGATTCTCAAATGATCACTTAAGGGATAACTTCGTTCATTATTTAAGCTTTAAAGACATCATTCCTCGTATTTTATCATCATCCTTTACGTAAAATACAGTTATCATGCCATATCTTTGCATTAACTTAGTAAGTATACTGTTCAGAAAATATATGGTAATGTACTACAAAATCGAACTTATGTTTGATGAATTAATGAAAGTAACTTTAGCTTAGTAGTTGAAATAACGTTCTTATAATAATAACAATGAAACTGAATGAGAATTAGAACATATGATCAAATTACATTAAACAAAAAGGCATATGCCTCCCCTCCTCACACACACACACACACACACTGGCTTAGCGGTATGTGTGAAGACTTATAACGCTAAAAACGGAGTATAAATGTCCGTGGTGGGCACAGCACAGATATCCCATTGCGTAGCTTTGTGTTCAATAATAAATAAACGAAGATATTGTGCTAGTATTTAAACATTATCATATTAATAGCGCACAAAGCTCAAAGAAGAAAATAAATTCACTCCTAATACATGCTTCTTAGTTACATATATTAAGAAAATGGCATTTTGTGGACCAGATTTTGTTTTACAATGCCCCGAATACCCAGTTAAAATCTTGAAAAATCAGAATAGAAAACTATGATCGATATCATAGTGAAACGCCGAAAATTACCGCGCCCATGGGCCCGAGCCCCGAATCTTTTAAATATCTTACGACGCCTCTCTTGTGGACACAAACACACAGTCCGTTTAATTAAAAAAATTAATCTGTTAAGACACGATATGTCTGTGTTTAGAAAATCTATTAAAATGTATATGTGTGTTATCGTCCTGTATTTAGTTTTTAAATTTCCACTATATTTTACTTTAGAAGATTTATAAGTTATACGGTTTTCATGTCATAATCAAATTTTTATAGTTACCCATAAGCTTTCGAAGAAAAGGTTGTAAAGAAGTTATATGGGCTGCCTTACATGTTGCTAATGAATAAAAATGTACTAAATGCTTAACATTGAATTACTCTACACATATCTTATGCAGACCACCAATGCTAAAAGGAAACAAAAAATATTTTTATTTTAATCGTACATTATAGCTTTAATTTAATACTGATATTAAAAAGGATTAAGAATACAGTCGTAGCTTTACAAAGTTTTAACTTTTTTTATTATATATCTTTAGGAAATAACTATCTGCAAATGAGCCATGGCTGATGTACTTTATTCGTCCATCAATTTATTTCCTCTCAGTTAAAAGTGTTGTCAACCTCCTCATGCTGAGATCGAAATGACTCGAAAGCTTATGGTTAAATATAAAAAAAAAAGCATTTGGTTTGGAAAAAAGGCTTGTTAACTCAGTGTATTTCATTGAGAAAATGGCCCGGTATGGCTAGGTAATTAGGGCACTCAACGTTCAATATGCGGGTTGCGGGTTCGAATCTCCCCTCACACCAAACATGCTCGCCCTTTCAGCCGTGCTGGCGTTATAATGTGACAGTCAATCCCACTATTCGTTTGTAAAAGAGTAGCCCAAGAGTTGGCGGTGATGACTAGCTGCCTTCCCTCTAGTCTTACACTGCTAAATTAGGGACGGCTAGCGCTAATAGCCCTCGTGCAGCATTGCGCGAAATTCATAACAAACAAACGAACACCATTGAAAACTAACCGCGTGTAAAGATGATCTTAAACAACAGACGAGACTTTTTCAGTGTATGACATACAAATTTTGAAATTTTGAAATACAAAAAAGCGTTAAGACCGTAAGTGAAAAACAAATGAAATGTTCTCAGTTTGAATAACTGTTTATTGCATTATATCTCGGCTTATATTAATGAAATAATATATATCTCTTCGCATTTGAATACTGTGAAGTTATCTATAAATTAAAAGCTCCATGTAGTGCAGCACAACATGTACAGATGTATATGTATTTATACACATAGAGAGATGTCCAGATTTATTGTAGTCATCTCAAGCTGTTGTTTTAAATGCATTTAATATCGATCGTACCTTTACAAACTACATGATGTCAATACTTTATAGTTAATCATCAGTAAATAACAAAACAAACCAACCCTTTGGAAATGTTAAACGTAAATTAGTAGTTCTGTATTGTATGCCCGCTCTGTTGTGGTAGTCAATATCTAAAGCTATAATTATTCACATCAAAGTGGTACATGACAAATACAAAACTCGAAGCGTGCATATGACGCATGAATATTTCCATTAAACTTACATCTGGCACATATAGCTAAATTTCTTTCTGGTTGTGAAGATCGTATTCTGAATAACGGAGAATTTTCACTAATACAGTAATATATGCCTTAATTACATTGCTTAATTTTACTGTGGAATGAAACGTTAGCATCACCATAACCAATAAGCAACCGAAATGCATGCATATCCATATGTCGATCTGACTTTTATCCCCTGAATCAAAATAAGACAAGATTCTTCACTTTTCTTTGAATAATATGTCAGGATAATAATAAAAAAAACATCAGCAGATATTGAGGCGGTACCAAGGGAATTCGTTCCTCGCTTAACCCTCACATTAGTTTAAACAATATACAAAATCTTTTAATAACAAAATAACCAGGCAAATTACATAATCTATATCGAATATTTGAAATAACAAACAGTTTCTCTCGTGGTTGAAATAAATCATAAGATTAAGTCTTCTGTTTCATGTTTAATCAAAAATTCAGAACGCTGTTTGACCTTCAAGACCGTTGATAAATGTTTTGTCATTTTTGTTATTTTACGAATTACTAAACTGTTAGAAATATAAGAGGAAAGTATTATTGAGTTATTATTTATAACTAAAAATTGAATTACTTAATTTTACTGTGGAATGAAACGTTTAAAATATGCATCAATATAACCAATGGAGTAACAGCTTCTATTGTAAACTCTTAACTATCATCTAATGTACAAGGTTGTTAGCGAGTTCTCAACTAGTATATAGTTCAATATATATATATATATCCCAGGTTTATTTCGTGTTTTAGATAAAGTTTATTCAAGGTTGTATTTCGTCTTCCAGAAAGAACATCGCATAAGTTTTATTCTACACACAAAAAAAAGTTGAATTAATCTGGAAGCTATTACCAGATGCTTCATGCTGTTAGATGAATAGTTCAAGGTTAGCGTTAGTGGTTGTTTCGTTAACATTTCAACTAATTCAAACTTTGTGTTTATATATACAATTCACAATCGCAGATTCAATTTGGATGTGTAAGTAAATATATTATTTAAGCAACTGAATTGAGCTCACAAATCATAAATGCAAAACTAACAATTATAAAATGTGGGACAATCTTAATATATATTTAAGAATATTTTGGACATAGATTATTAGAAGATACATATTGCGGCTGGTTAAAACTTAGAAACATAAAAAAAATCCTGTTTCTATGCAAAATCGCAGTAGCTTTTTAAACATTGTTAACTGTCGTAGAAGATTTTCGCGAATTTAAATTAGGAACAGAGTTTAATGTTAGACGGAAAGTTAGAGGAATTTCACACTTATAAAATTCAACAATACAATAGAGGACTTCACTTTAATATATGTGCGAAATTTTCCAAGATTATTGAGGAGTCACCATTAAGTCATGAATCCGGTACATTCATTGAATTTATCGTGGGAAAATGATTAAAATAAATGTTTTTTTCGGTGAGGTGGAATGTATTTTGTTATATTAAAGATGAGAAGTAAACCTCTCCGTATGTGTATGTGAGAGGGTGTGTATTTTGTTATATTAAAGATGAGAAGTAAATCTCTCCGTATGAGTATGTGAGAGGGTATGTATTTTGTTATGTTATAGATGAGAAGTATACCTCAACGTATGTGTATGTGAGAGGGTATGTATTTTGTTATATTAAAGATGAGAAGTAAACCTCTCCGTATGTGTATGTGAGAGGGTATGTATTTTGTTATATTAAAGATGAGAAATAAACCTCTCCGTATGTGTATGTGAGAGGGTATGTATTTTGTTATATTAAAGATGAGAAGTAAACCTCTCCGTATGTGTATGTGAGAGGGTATGTATTTTGTTATATTAAAGATGAGAAATAAACCTCTCCGTATGTGTATGTGAGAGGGTATGTATTTTGTTATATCAAAGATGAGAAATAAACCTCTCCGTATGTGTATGTGAGAGGGTATGTATTTTGCTATATTATAGATGAGAAATACACCTCTCCGTATGTGTATGTGAGAGGGTATGTATTTTGCTATATTATAGATGAGAAATACACCTCTCAGTATGTGTATGTGAGAGGGTATGTATTTTGCTATATTATAGATTAGAAGTATACCTCTCCGTATGTGTATGTATATATAATTATTAAGTATGAGGCAAATTACAATCACATTTTTAGAATTAAACAGACACATTACGTATCGTCTTCAATTACTGACGATGGACGTGAATAATTAATCATCATCCGTTAGTGTTAGTGGTTATTATAAACTATATAATGCAAAACAAAATTGTCCTTAGGTTTATCGTTATCCGTAACTTTTATAATATCATTGTACTGTACACTATTCGTACACTATTTGTAACTTGTAACACAACTCCGAGTTCTAATATATAATGATGAAATATGTATGAATTTCTGTCTTTGTCAATGGTCAGTTGGTTAAGGCGCTAGGCTCACAATCTGCGGGTCGCGGGTTCGAATCCCCGTCACACCAAACATGCTCGCCCTTTCAGCCGTGGGGGCGTTATAATGTGACGGTCAATCCCACTATTTTTTTGGTAAAATAGTAGCCCAAGAGTTGGCGGTGATGAATAGCTGCTTTC